>NC_056603.1:27059658-27319658 GCF_018340385.1 Cyprinus carpio | reverse complement strand
ACACACACAATTCATTAATTGAATCCCTTTAGCATTTCAAAAGAGGTTAAACCTGCACACCTGAAACACCAAAATCCTGCTATTCTACCTTAACATAAAATGTCCTATGAGATAACTAATGTTGATTTAAATTACTAGTTAGCTAGTCAAAATGATTCCACATAACAAACAGAGTAAACTTAACAGTCCTTCAGTAGAGCAGGACTAGAAATCATGGTCCTCACGTCGTTTGTCACGTTAGTTACTTGGCACTCCTCTATATGATCGTACCGAGATACTGGATGAATTGTGATCCCTCCTGTAGATCTGTGTCGTGTCAGTTTGTGTACAGAGAGAGAAATCACACAATGGAAAACAGGTGTTAACTAGAGAGGGATTGTGAAGCGTCTGGAATTGTGTTGAACTTTTTGTTTGCATTTACTAGTATGCTGCAATGAGACAATCAACCTCAAAACAACCAATGTGATTTTTATTTCTTAATTTATCTAGCAACTTTCCGAAAGGGCTGAATTGATTAAAGCTGTTATACGCTGTTGACGTTTTTATTTCCTCTCCCAAAATTTTGCGTAAAAACACTGAAATCAAACACTGCGTAGTCTGCACTATTCAGCTTATGTGCATGGCAGTGATTGCTTAGATTAAATTTAATACGTTCCTTTTTTGCCACTATTTTCTTCCTTTTTATTAACACAAGACGGAAAAGAAATGAACGTACAGATATTCACATGCCTGTAAAATAGGGCGCAATAAACACAGCACTTTTTCCCCATGTTTACTTGCTCGTCTAATTTCGTGCTTGCATCGGACACTTTTGGAAACCAGACTGAAAGAAATGTTAGAGCTGAGGCTAAAATCTGGATTAGCATGGAGAAATAAATTCATTAATCTCCCGTATTTAGACATCTGTGTAATTAAAATAGGCTGGAACTTTCCAATAAAGTATTAGTTTAGGCTATAAATCATATAGGATACATACACGTTAAAGATTAAAGTCGTGTTGGGGTCATGCTGCTCCAGCTTTAATGACTTGTATCCACTGGGGCTATTTCAGACTTTGCTCTCAGTTTAAAGGTAGAAACGAACTCTCAAACCTCTGCGGTTCGTGAAAGCTGCACTGATATGCGGAGGCAAAGAAAAAAAAATCACATTTGAGACTTTTTAATTGTTGTTGTTTTTTTCCCCCTCCGTACTATCACGTGGTGCGTTTTATTTTTCTGAATTTCAAAGTTTACGGACTTTTTGTAGAATTAGTATTTTCACAGCGTGTGTTCTTGCTCATATTGCACTTGCATTTATTCCTTCATATTCGACTGGAAATTTTAATGAAAAGTTCCTTCTTTAAACTGAACTAACAGCAGTTTATTAACCAGGAATGTTTAACAAAACCACCATGAGCCATGCTATTGCGGCAAATAAAACATATTAGCGTTCCTGTTGTCTTCAGCGAATGTGGCAATTAAAATGAGCCTCCAAGTGGTACTAAATAACTCATTGTTTATGCTACAAATATTCTTTCTCTCTCTTTCTCTATAAATAGTGGCAGAAATGCCTACTGTAATTATAAAACAAAATGAAACAAACATCCACAGAAATTGAGATAAGCATAATTTAATAGTAAAGGATTCATTAAAGAACAAAGTTTATCTCAAGTTTTAAGAATGATGTCTAAGTTCATTTACAGTCTTAGAAACTCTGATAATGCCACTCTCTTCTCCCTCAACAACAACACATCACAAACCTGATTACCTGAATTGTTAATACTAATACTAAAATTAATAATAACAATAATTATAAAACACACACTTTAAGACTTTTTAAGCTGTAAAGATTTGTTAGGCCTATGTTTCAAGTTAAACAGATGTCTCTAATTTTGACATTAAAAACAGTGGTTATTTGATATTTTAACAGTTTAACAGAGAAATGATACAGTCAAAACATACTATTAAACGCATGAAGGATATACACATGGAGAAACCCACAGAAAATAAAGTGAAACAGACAACGTACCTTTTCTTCTCTTTGGATAACTGAGTACAGTCACGGTTAGTGCTGTAATTTTGACAGAAATAACACTGTAAAACTTTCTAAGTCGGTGTAATTTAAAATAGTACATTTTTGGGATTTTAGGATAAGCACATAAAAGGGGGCGGATACAATGAACTGCGCGCTCACGTTCATACACTCATGCAGCTGTTCTCTGTTCCACACGCGCGCACACACTCAGTAAATGACTTGTAGTTATTATTACATAGATGCAATTTTTCATCTCCGTTAATTATATATATATATATATATATATATATATATATATATATATATATATATATATATATATATATATATATATATATATATATTTCAATTTAGATACCTGCATTTATAAGTGAATATTTGAGGAAGAGTTTTACCTGTTTAATAGCTCTGTTTGATAGTCATTAAACATTCTCATTACTCCAGTGTATTACTTTGTGCTTTTTTTTCCTTTTACAGACAGTATAACTTTGAATAAGTAAAATTACATTCGCGGTTCTCAAGAAACTTTTATGATATATATAATCAAAGTAGTTTCGCTTGTAGTCACATGCTTGTACACTGAGGCAATCAGTGAAATATGGCCATAAAAATAAACAATACAGTTCAGGATATTTTCCACGCGGTAATTTACAGCAAATCACATCAGTACAAGACAAATACATTCACCTCACTGAGACTTTACAACTGCCAAAAAGACAAAAATATTATCAAATTAAATTATAAGAATAATAACCAAATAAAGAGCAAAACATTCTTTGCATCAACTTGTTTGACTTACTTTAAGAAAATCTTTAAGAAAATGTTTTACATTTTTAAACAATTACGCGCTGTCATTACTCGTCTCTGGGTTATTATTAATAGTTGCAGCAATAATATAGGCTAACGTGTGGGTAATAAGAGAGAAACATTCGTCCACTAAAGTTGTATGTACCATTCGCCAATAGCAATTTGACAATGCATTGTTTCTTTTAGGATATAACATCGGAAAGCACCCCCGTTAAACACTCTAATCTTGCTTTATCGGTCGTTTGATGAAGAAGAGAAGCTGTCCGTAGTTAAAGCGACTCCGTGCGGCGTGTGTGTGTGTGTGTGTGTGTTTGTGTGTGTGTGTGTGTGTGTGTGTGTGTGTGTGTGTGTGTGTGTGTGCGTGTGTGTGACACTGATGGATGCGCCAATGGTTAGACGGACAGATGCTTGGGCGGATCTAACGGCATGCACACACGAGTGAGATCGGGCAAAAACATCCCGGATCCGTGAAAGACTGCTCTTCCCTTTCAATCTGCCCATGTGAGCTCGGCGCGCGGACAGTGAAGAGATTCTGGACATTCTAGTTTTATTGAACGCTACGACTCCCAGTTGCCCCCTTCCGAGGGCTCGATGCGCTTCTCTTTGCGGTCAGATGTGAGAGGAGACAGCACGATCGCGAGGCGAAGACGCGGAGTTTAGTGGAAGAGGCAGTGTCTGACAACTCACCCTCAGCTAGTAAACAGAGAGGACACAGTTCCCATCTCCCCCTCTCATCCAATACGGACAACTTCGCCCTTTCTCCACTACAAAGAGTTCACACTTTACGCTTGCAAAACCGAAAAAAGAAAAACCTCTCTCTTTATAACACTGATTTTTTTTGTTAGTAGTAGGTGCCATGATGATGGACATATCTGGAAAATGTTGATCTTACCGTCTTAAAAAGTCCATTCTGTGAAGAAAGTGTTTGATAAAGGATTTTCGGAAGTGACATTACTGGAGAGCGCGAGAGGAAGACGCGTCTGCTTCGCCAGTTGCTGTTTTTAAATAGCCTACCTGCTACGAGCCCCACAAAGAAGGCTAAAAAGTGCTATTAGCGGTCAAGAAAGTGTTTGGCAATAGCTCAGTGATCCATGCTCTCGCAGCAGCAGCAGCTGAGGCGCAGCCCGAGTCCATCCCCTCCTTCTGATGTGCGTTATTACAAGCAGGAATACCCAATCAAACACCTATCGCATCGATTCTCTCCGCGGATTCCCAACGCGCGCGGACAAAATAAGCAAACGAGGCAGCGCGCGGGCGACAAGTCCGTCCATCTCCTCCTTCAAGCTTTTTGTCTTTTCCCCGGTTTGTTTATTATAAAAGAGATGGACGTTTGAAAGGCGGTGGGCACTTGGAGTCTTTGGGATTTTCACAGAAAGCTATCGGCGACAGCTACGCGATTTTTTTGTTTTGTTTTATTTTTTGGCTTTTCAAATTGTATGCGATTACTCTGACCGGATTCCTCATGGATAACACGTTTATTCAAGCGACCGAGTAAGTAAAGCTTCGTTCTTTGCCTTCATGAACCATTAATAAAGGCGACTGTTGCCTGCCTTGCACGCGTTTTTACGCTTAAACGATATAACGTTACACACATTTAAGTGTCATCATTGCATTTCTACAGTGTTGTGTTTGTGAGCTGCTACTTTTACTATTAGAGTGCATTGGGGTTGGCTGCGGTAGGGAGAGAGATAGAGAGAGAGAGAGACATATGCCTACCCACATGACATGAGCTAGCTAACCCATTCGAGATGGAAGGAGTTAATATGACAGTGCTTGATGTTTGCCTCTGTTTGCCGACTTTGAGTGACGCGATCATTTCGTTTTCCTTTAAGCTTGCCTGTTGCAGCTTCCAGCGCGGAGTGAGTGAGAATCGCACTGAGGCACGAGCGGGTTTCCTCCCCACTGTAACGGCTCGACTCTCCGTCATATCCAAAAGACGCGCGGAGGGAAAGAGAAAGAGGAAAGAGAGAGGGGGAAAATCTCGCTTCGTCTTCATCCTCTTCAGATCTAGCCGTCTGATTTTGGGGTTTGAAAACTGCCGATACATGTCAGGCGTGTGAAAGCGCCCCAGGTGCCGTGTATCAGAGCAGAAGCGGAGCAGCTCTCGGGATCTCAGGGCTCCTGAAAAAAAAGAAAAAAAAAAAAAACCTGAAAGAGAAACATGCCGCGGAGGAAACAGCAAGCGCCCCGGCGCTCGGCAGGTACGGCTCTTATTCTTCTTCATTTGCTCTTCTTCACCTCTGTATTTTTAGTTTTTAGTTTTATTTTTTTGCGCTATTTTCATAGCAACGCTGAACGTGTGTGTGTGTGTGTGTGTGTGTGTGTGTGAGAGAGAGAGACAGAGAGAGAGAGAGAGAGAGAGAGAGAGAGAGAGAGAGAGTGTGTGTGTGTGTGTGTGTGAAGTGATCTGGAATTATCCAGTGCTCCTTTACTTAGCGAAATGATATGTATACGAAAAAAAAGTTTTTTTTTTTTTTTTTTTTTTTTTTTGGGGTTGTTGTTTTTTTATGTTGTTTTTTTTATGTTAGTGTAGAATATCACTTGAGGCCCATTTCTTTTTAAGGACAGTAGTCGACTGGCTGAATAAGAATAACAGTGTTTAACTTTATTCCTGTGACTATTTTACTCGCGCAGTTTTCGTTCTTCGGTCAGGTCCCATGCAGCTGAAGCTGAGCCGACTGTTAGTCTTTTGATTGTTCTCTCTTTCCTCGCAGGGCGTAGATATTGACTCCATGAATTAGAGATCTATAAAGAAGCGCAGGAAAAAAGGGCTTGGGTGTCAGCTGACTGTCACGACTCTCTTGGATGCTCGCCTTCGTTGTTTTTGGGCTTTTTGGTGCTAAAACATTTGCTCACAAAAAGCCAACTTTATTTTTAGTTATTATTATTATTATTATTATTTTATCCCTATTTTCCGTTTCTGGGAAAGACTCAAAGATTATTTTGTAGCCGACGCGCGAGGGGTCTAAGAAGAGCCTTTAATGGACAATTGCCATCTTTGATTTGACGGCTGATTGATCGCCTGTCATCCGGCTGCTCTTTGATCTATTCATTCCTGATAAACATCAATAAATCACTCGCCATGGCAACGCCACAACCCCGTGACGTCACGTCTGCTCTGACAACCGCCCATTAAAACATCTTTAATTGCCGCTTTTCTACTTTTTTTTTTTTTCCACATAGGCCGGGCACAAGGCCACATTTACTTCCGCTGCTCAAAGACCACTAACACGAGGAACATGAAAAACAGACCGCCTGAATGACGATAGGCGACATCTAAAACTCTTTTGCTTCTTCTTCTTTTTTTAAAGAACTGTCTAAAAATAACATACCTTGTGACATTTTGATTGTTAGCTGACAAATTTGTAACAAGGAAAAATTATGTAGTCAAAGTAACAAAAATAGAAATCTGTCAGCTTAACTGCTGCTAATGTCTTTTCAGGCCTACATTGTAGCCACTTTTTAACCAGTCACTGTTGTGATAAAAAAACTAGAATACATACATCTTGTGATTTTTGAATCCTTATCTAAACTTTGCTTGGAGACACAAGAAGTCTTTGTTTATTCATGGATGAATTACAGACTTTTAGTGTACGATAGACGGCTAAATATTTACCGCTTAAACTTTTTCAGGTGAATATCCTATCTAAATAAAAATAGGTAGACTATTGACAATCAGATTCAACAGCTGCATAAAGTTAAGTGTTTATGCATAAGTCATATAGAACAGATCCATACTGTTTGATTAACACTGATGCTCTTGCACGCATACGAATAACATTGGAGTATAATACACTCATGAACGGTCCGATAGAGGGCACACCTACAGTCCTACAAAAACACACACGCACACACATACACAAAACTAATAACCTAATCTGGAGACGGAAGAATGGTTTGCTCCATCAGTCTGACCCGTCAAAGCAACTTTGTTTCATATTTGATTTAATTGTCTCTCCTTTGACAGCCACATTCATCAATAGCTCTAATGGTCAATCAGAAGTTGGCAGAGTGAGTGCTCTCATTTTGTCCCCCCCCCCCCCCCCCAATACGATAGGCTTGTGCTTTACTTTATCAAAATGCTTTTGCCTAATGGACGCGCAGAGGTAGAGGGAAGGAGGGAGGAGGGGAACAAGGGTGACTGAGAGGCTTCTCATTTCAGAAGAGTGAGAGAGAGAAAAAAATCAGGCATTTATGCCTTTGATGAGCGGATGAAGACAAATACAAGAGCAGGCTAAGAGCCTTTTTTTTCTCTCTCTTTAGACAAGGCAACTTCCTGTGATTTTTTTTTCTTTTTTAACTCCCTCTCTCCTTTCTTCAAACCAGTGCCCCTCCTCTTCGTTTCTCTCTCTCTCTCTCTTCTTCTCACTCCATCCCACCCTCCCTCCCAGCAGCCCTCACAGCTGCAAGTTATAAGGTTGACGACTGCACTGTGGCATACAAAGAGTGATGACAAATTGATTGTGCCGTCGTGATGGAAAGAGCAAAGGAAAGATGGCAGATGATGGGCCTTGATTAGGAACTTTGGGAAATCCAGTCCCCTGTAACCTTGAGCTTTGCATGAGAAAATTTCGCCCTCCCTCACAATTTCTGTCTCTCTTTTTCTCGCTCCCTACCTCCCTCCTCCCACCAAGTCTGGAAGGCCCGCTCAGCCGTAGAAAAAGAAAAGTTGTTTTGCCAGCTTCATTAGTGTTCACCTAATTAGCTGTAAAGCTGATGGATTCCTGACAGGCCTAATGATTGGAGATGACAAGCTCCGCACACTGTCATCCAGCCCAATTAGGTTTGCAGCTAGTTTGATGTAATCAAGTTGATATTACACAGTCCTCCATGCCTTTAGTTGGTGCACTAACTCAATTTGCTGCTGCAGGTGACAAATGGGCCGGGGTACCTGGGTAATCATGTTGGCTGAAATAGAGTGCTTTTAATGGTCAAGAGACTAAGAGCAATAATAGCGGCGAGGTGACAAAACAGAATCAAAAGGCACAGAAAAATCGTGTTGTGAAAGGAACGGGGTGGAAGTGCGTCACGGGCTCATGCGCACCTTTGTCGTGATTTTTTATTTTTTTAGTAGTGGGGAAAACTGCCTGCTATCCATTTGTTCAGTCTACTCTGTCTATCTCTCTTTTTTAACAGACAGACACAGCACTCTCTGTCTAGCGAGGGTGATTCTCCCCCCGCAAAAAAAAAAAAAAAAAACACCCATTCAGACGCAGGCAATGCAGCGTACACACCGTGTTTTTGTTCACAGGCTTCAAAGCTTTTGCCAGACCAAACATATCAATTGTTTTGGGGAGTCGAAGAGAACATCAAACTCTTTTTTCCCCCCAGCCATCTCTTTGTCCGTCTCGTATTTTTAATATCAAAGTTAGCTACTAAAGCACACCGTTGATGGAAACATCCAAGTACCCACAATACCTAAACTTACAGTCTCCATGTTGACGGGTCGGTCCCAGCTCTTAGTTTGGTGAAATGTAATCTCTGTATGTGCGTTTGAACCGAGCGGATTTGATGTATGAAGACAAATGATGTTGATATCGGTCATTATGATAGCGTTCATAGCATGTTTAAAGTTAGTTTATCTCATCTGCGTTAGAATAAATGCTAACTCTCAGCATTGTTTAGAGCGGCTAAATATGATTTATAAAAATATTTGGGTTGTGACGAATGTAACGGAGGCTGCGCTGAGATGGATTGCAGTTGAGGAAAGGAGCTGATTTCTGTGATTTCGTCTGTGTTTGATTGATTGCAGACAGGGAGCAAAGATTAATCAAACTCAAAGCCTGTTCCGGCGAGGGTGTGGGATCATATGGGGAACACCGCATAATCATCACCCACACGTACGCTTATATGGAACATGTAGGGTTAGTTATTAGTATAGACGAAGTCTCAGAAAGTATATTATAATAGTTAGTTTTTTTTCTGTGTATGTGTAATGTCCTTTGACTTCATTGCAAATTAAGAGTCTTCCACTTTGGTTCAAGATTTTTTTCTTTCCCTGCTGCAATTTAATTACTTAAATTATAATGAAACATCATGGTGACTTGATTATGTTAATTATCCTTATTAAAACCTAGTCATGATAATCATATGCATTATTAAGAAAAACGAAAATTATGTCATGTACACCACTGTCCAGAATTACATTTTGCTTTTCAAATGAATTGATTTTTTTTTTTTAGTTTAATATATACAATTATTTAATTCACAAAAATATTAATCAAAAGTGTGCATACTAATGCAAATCCAGACGGATAGAAATTTAATCTAAATGTTATGCATGTAATAATCGTGAGAGTAAAATCTTCAAATATAACAGGAAATCTAATTAAATATCATCTGCAGCTCTTTTATAGGGATTTGAGTATTTCTGTATCAGTTTTCCTTATCTGACAGCATTATGGATGTAACATTTTGTTATAACTAGATGGTCATTTTAGTAGGAGAGGGAGAGGCTTTTTACTTTGCCGGTTGGATATATTGTTACACTGAAATTATGAGTTGTTGTAGTCGCAGATTTTTCCTTGCGTTTATTTACACAGTGGCTGGACAGAGGACAGCATTTGGCCCTGTGTAGGTGTCCCTTCAGCAGTGTGTGTGTGTGCGCGTGGATTATGGGGCCTGAGTCTTCGTCCTCCTCACATTGCTCTGGCCCAAACCCTGCGCTCCCAGGCAGCCAACTGACACTATGATTAGTTATGGCTGTCCTCCGCCTTTTTCAGTGCAAGAAGTGAGCAACAATGAGAAGGGTTAAGAGCAGAAGAGGCGGGGAAAAAGCACAGGAATGAAGAGAAAGAGAGAAAGAACGAAGGAAAGAAGGATGGGGGTTAAGGGAAAAAGCTGAATAACCTAACAGCCAAACAGAAGGAGAGAGATAGAGAGAGAGAGAGAGAGAGAGAGAGAAGGGAGGGAGGGCAGTTCTCCTCCCTGTGGATCCACACCAGGGTTGATGGTTGATAAACAGAATTTTTTTCCCGAATCTTCCGTCATGGCTCCCATTAGCTTGACAGCTGTCAATTAGGGCTCCCTTGGTCTCGCGGGCTGCAGTTTATTGCAGGCGGTTGATGCTGTCATTTCCCTCACAGTTTCGCCTTGAGCGTTATCAGGAGCGTTCACACAGTCAATAGCTGATGCATCAGCACTTATTTCTTAAATTGGCTCACAAGGCTGCATCCTTCCCTCATTTTTCCCCCTTTCTTACTATCTCTCTTTCTCTCCTTCTCTGTTTCTCTCTCACACTTCCTTTCTTTTCATCCCTTCTTTTCCAGAGATTGTTTGGTGAAGATCTGACGATGAATGGTGACTGCAGCAGGGTTAATGAGAGTGCAGGGCGATTCCATTCTTTGTGTGCGACTCGCTTTTTACACACACTTCAGCTAACAACTGTTTTGACAATCGATTTATCTGTTGATTTTTTTTTTTTTTTTTTTAATCATCGGTTGGTCAGATGTTCTGCATCTTGGCCACTGCTCTCATCCAGAAGTTATACTACATGCTGTGTGCAAAAACGGTTTGTAATATAAAGATTACAATATGAGTTTGATACCAGCAGGACAGTTGAAATAGCCAAAAATGCTGATCCTCAAAAAACTGTTAAAAAGGTAAACAAATTTTTTTTATTTTTTACTACTCTGGCCGTATTGACCATAATCAAAATATAGTGATGCTCTTTTTCCTGTAATTAAGTAATGTAAGGGACATTCATTATTTTTAGTAAATCAGTAAAAGTTACTGTTTATGTTAAAATCCCATTACATGCAATGTATTTAAGATTTAAGGCTTACTTAAATGCACTGTTTAAAAGTGCATTTTTTTTGATCAAGAGAATTTCCCTCCCTTTCTTTTTTGCTTAGAGTGATCTAAATGCAGACACATTTTAATTTTAATGCTGACAGTAATCGCTCGCCTGCTGTTAGTTCATATTGTTTTGCAAAATAGAAAATGCTTGCATTATAAGAATGTAATATAAAATAAAATATAAGTACAGTGTTATACATTACATTGTATTTTTGCTTTCTCATATGTGTTTTTAACAAATTTTACTAATTACTATGATTAGGTTCAAAGTTAGGTTGATGGAGGTTCTCCGTGCACAACGTGAATACCAAACTGGTAACTATTTTTTTAATCGATTATGATTATTTTATTAGTTAGAATTGTGCTATTTCAGCCCTATACTAAAACAGGCATATATTTTTCATACCTGATTTAATGGATTGTTTAAAATGCTGTAATTTGCACACAGTAATGTGAAGCTCTAAACACCGTTAAAATATGTGGTTTGAAATAACTGCGGAATTCACTGGACATTAAAAAAAATATAGATTAGCATCTATCATGACTTTAGTGTTTGTTAAATATGACACATTGTTTAAATTTGCTCCCTGGCTTATAGGTTTATGATGCATTTTCATTTTATTCTGGTTAAACATGAATCTATTTATCTTTTAAAGAATAAAACGAAAAAAGGGCATCATTCTAGTTTTGACTAGTCTGGGGTTTTTTCTCACTGTTGAGAAAGTCACACAAATTGAAAATAAATTAAGCGTTGTTAGTGACATTTAAACTAAACATTTTGAGTAGCTTATCTGCCATTTACACGTCAAAAAGTACAAGAAAAATAAACATGTCTAAATGTTTATGTTCCCCTTGGAGGTTTCTGTGTGTTTTGATTTGATGAAAAGTTTAAATCGTTTTAGTTCAGATGGTTGTGCGCTGTAGTTTGTTGATGATTTCCTCTGTTGTTGAGAGAATTGGAACTACATGCACCATGATAGTTGAACATGTTTTACAAAGCAGTTCCCACGGAGAGAATGTACCACCGCAAGTGTTGATCAGATCCTTATGCTCATCTAGCTGATTCTTGTTTATTTTACTGATCAACAATGAACACTGAATCCTGCCGATTATGCTGTGATACACCTCCCAGTCTACTTGTTGTTTCACGCTGGCGATTGGTCAAGATTCTCGGGAGCGCTGCATGATTTGCTGCTACCGTGGCCCACACCTCTTCCGTTGGGGGGGAATCTGGGAGGAGACAGGAAATGAAGAGGGTTTCTGGGATCTGTGTGTCTGGCTGTGGTAGACGGTTATTTTTACCCTGCGCGGTACTGTGAGGGATATTAGCTTAGCCTTGCACAAAGGTGGCACTGAGTATCACAGTACTAATGAATCATCCGGTCCGCGCTCTTTCCGTCTGCTCGAGTTGTCCCGCCTTCCTGCTCTGTCCCACTCTGTGCGATACTGTAGTTCTTTGTGTGTGTTTATCCGTGAGGCCGGTCCTCTTTGGCAGCTACACGCAACTGTGAGAGTTCCAGTGTAGTCCAGTGAAATATGGGTGGGTGGAAATAATCCCTGTCATGTCAAAGAGTGATGGGGACGTGCCGAGTGAGACAGAGAAAATCACACAGAGGGAGAGTTAGTTTGGGGGCAGGGACTAGACAGTAAAGATTTTGGCAGGGAGCTGGTTGTTGGTTTGGTTCAGAGTGTCACTTGAGTGTGTGTGTGTGTGTGTGTGTGTGTGTGTGTGTGTTTACGATTCCTCCACAGAAATGGCAGGGGTCTTGCCCCACTCATCTCAGCACCTCCTCCTCTTTCACTCGGAGCCTGAAAACTGACAGCCATCAGTCATGTGCCGCTTTTTTATCACAGTGTGTGTGTGTGATGTGCAGGCTGCGTTTTGATGGTGGTGCCGGTGATGAAAGGCAGAGCAGCAGAGAATAAGAGCGAGAGAGGGGCCCTAGTAATCAGGGCCAGCCTGAGCTCTGACATCCTTCTCCGGCCTGACAGGCCTCTTCCTCCTTCTCTCCTCACTACCCCGACTAGAGGAAAGAGAGAGGGGGCGGTCCTCAAACGCTCACAAACTCCTGCTCTCTCATGTCCTGATCAGTCTCAGATGCTGGGAATTATCCCTCCTCCCTCCACGTTGTGTTTTATTTAATTAGGGCAGAGGAAGACGAGGGGAACGCGCCGCACAGGGGTTGGGGATGTTGTTAACTCTGCCGGAGTCCCTGGTGCGTGTGTGTTTGTCCACATCTGCGTGACCTCGGTAGACGTATATGAGTGTTTACGTACGATGATGTGCATTTTCCTGTGTGCCGGCATTTCCTTCCTGTGCGTTCCCGCGTTTGAATGTGTTCGTACGCATCGCCTGCTTGAGTTAGTCGCTTCAGTTCTTGGCAGAGGCAGGCAGGTGTGAGGGGCAGAGCGAGGGAGGCAGGCTGATAGAGAGAGAGAGCGAGAGAGGAAGTCTGTTTTATTTTATACTGCGGGCCTGTTGCTAATTAATGTTTCTTGGTAGGATTCTGTCTGAGTTGAGTAATGTTTTTGATCTTTATGCCTGATAACTGCATACCTAATGAGATTTCAAAGCTTCTCGAGATGTGTGTGCGCTGCTCCCTGCAATTATTGACAGATGCCTTTTCTCCGCCATTGGGTTCGGCACCATAAATCCTCTGGCTGTAATGAGCTTGAGAAGTGCCACCCTGCCAGTGAGCTAATGAAAGAGAGAGAGAGAGAGAGAGAGAGGGTGGAGGGGGGATCACGCTTCCTTGACACATTTTTTTCTTTAAATGCACTCTGCAGATGTCAGGCCCCCACTGCCAGTGTGTTAAAAAAGAAAAGAGCATGAGATAGAGGAAGGAAAAAGAGAGGACAATTTTTACAGTAAAGGAGGGGTGAGTTGAAGCCTGCCTTTGAGGAGACACGAGAAGGGATGAGTAGGGAGTTTCGGTCGGTCGGTCGGCGAGCCGTTTCGGGTTTCGTTTCTGCGCTGAGGTCGTTTGTCTGCCGTATGTAGTTTTTATTTGAAATAGTAGTCGCGTTGTTGCCGAACTTGACTTTGATTGATACCCTTGCCCTCTCGCACTACTCGGAGCCAGGTTTTTTTAGGGCTTGTCTGTTTCTTTCTCATACATAGTTTTTTTTCCCCTTTCTTTCCTTCGTTGGCCTGTGTCCTGTTTTTTTTTTTTTTTTTTTTTTAAAGGACAGTATGAAAGAAAGAAAGTGAGATGGAGCAATAGACAAAAAAAAAAAGAAAAAAGAAAAGCCGGCCTGTTCTCTGACTCCCACACAGATACAACACTTCAGCCTTTTTGATGCCGTCCTGAACCCGGATAGCAGGACCAGAGAGAGTGAAAGAGAGCGAGAGAGAGAGGCGCTCCATGCCAAACAGTCGATTTCCCTAGCTCCTCAGCACGGTCATACATCATGGACCCACCCTTCTCTCCTGACAGAATGGCATGTGTCATTTATCAAACAGGCCCTTGCCAAGGAGCCCAGTGTTAGGGGCTGTCCCCCCCTCAGAGAATTGCCACTGCCTCCACGCCACCGAGGGGTCTGCACAGCCAGGGGAGGGGACGGCGGATGAGGGGGAGACACAGCTTTAGTAGGTCCGCTAACAATGCCACTCAAATCTTTCCCCAGAATTCCTCTATTTTTATGTTTGCACATTTTCTTTTCTTTTTATTTAATGCCGTACTTACATAAGTTTGTGTTTATTTTTGAGGTCTAGGGAAGTTGTGGGCTTTATAAGTTAGCATACATGCATCCGACTCGTGAAGACCACATCCGTGCGCACGTCTGGCTGTCAGGTATCAGTCAGAACCCAAATCCGCCATCCCCTACCCTCCCTCTTCCCTCCTCCTGTCCCTCCTTCTGCCTCTCCAGGGGCCTGCACGAGTGAATCGGAGCTCTTTCGCTTTCCCATGATTCAAAGGAGCATTACTGAAGATGGATGCTCCTTAAAAAAAGAAATTGATGATGGATACGAGGCTGGCCATGTCATTCATCATTTTGAATATTATTTAGACTGGCCGTGTAAAGCTGTAACCTGAGCAGGGCTCAGAGAGAGAGAGAGGGAACAAGACAGAGCTCGGAGCAGGACGTGGGCTTCCTCTGATGGATGGGCTGAGCTCTTGCACTGTTCGTTACCAGATACCAGAGGAGCCGCACTCCTTTGCTCACTCATTCACCCACTCGCTACTCGTTTTTTTTGTGCCTGAAAGGGCAAAAATAAAACAAGGGGTGGCGGCGCTTGAAAACAAAACTCAAAGTGTTTTTGTTTGTCATCACCCGGCCCTGTAACCTGGGTAACCCTGACTTTTTTTTCCGTTTTTGTTTTCCTCCCCCCGCGCTGACAACGTTTTTCATCGAGGTCGTAAAGTTTTGTCGACAGCCCCTCAGGAACGAGGTGACCATTGTCGTCATGGACGCGAAAAGAGCGGGAACAGCTGGGCTTCATTAGCAGGAAATGAATCCGACCTTTACCGAAAGCAGAAAAAGCAATGCATATCTGAGTGCTCGAATCGCACGTGATCCTCCCGTGTTAATGAAAACATTTCTGTCATGTTTTCCTCTGTCCCTTTTATGACCGTAAGATGAGATCTGTCCGAATTGTATTTTCACAGTATCTATAAGCATCTGATAATTCGGTTAACGGCGCTCTCGCTGTGTGCCTGCAGTTCATGGGCTGGTCAGATTTCTGTCATCTCTGGCGGTGGCAGCTGATTGCTCAACAATGCTTGATATATTTGTTCATTGTTGCGGTAGGGGACTGCACGACCATTGACGTGAGATGCGTCGTGGTTTTGGCCGCATTGAAATGGGTTTGATGAATTATTTTGCTTTGAGGGCTCATTGCTGGACATGGTGGGTGTACTTGGATTCATTGTTCTTGAATTTTCCAGCACCTAGAATGTGTCTCAACTCATGACAGGCCCCACCCTATGACGAACTCCTCCAGCGTTTGGGTTTCAGCGATCTGCATTTATAAAGCCCTATGGGCTTCATCTGCCCCTGCAAACCCCACTTTTGAGCTGCACCCTTCTAAGAGAGGTTGAAAGCTTGGGTCAAACTCTTAAGAGAGCTTCAAACCCATTCCAGCGAGAGAGAGAGAGAGAGAGAGAGAGAGAGAGAGAGAGAGAGAGAGAGAGAGAGAGAGCGCATGCGAAAAACATAGGGGCGTTAAGGAAAGCAAGAACAGGATGGAGAGAATAGGTTGTTTTGTTTTTGTATGCTCTATTTCTTCCCCTTCCTAGTACCCCTCTCTCCCTCCCTCTCCCTCTCTCTCTTTCTCTTTTTCCAGTTTTATAGCAGGAGACATGATTTATTGTGGCCATCCATCTCTGGGTCTCATCCATCACCTCCTGGTTGCTAGGCAATCATGGCAGCAGCTGTTTGCTTTGACTCAGACAGAGGCACTGTCAATCAAGACGGGCAGGTGAAAAGCATTAGAAACACGCTATTGTCAGACGGAATAATTAATCAAAGGCAAGAAAGATAATTAAAAAGATATGACCCTTGCTAGCACTTGCTCAGGGTTGCCTGAGAAGAGAGTGAAGAGGGAAAAAACGAGGAAAAGAGAGGAAGAGAGTGGAGCAGGAGGAAAGCACTGGCGTGTGGCATGTCCTCTCTCTCTCTCTCTCTTTAACTCAGTCTCACTCACTCGACACAGTAAGGGAGTGGAGCAGAGGAAGATAAAGCTTACTCTCTCTCCGTCACTAGACCAGGTTGTAATTAATTAAAAAGAGATCGGAGGAGAAAGAGTAAGGGGAGAGAAATAATAAAAGGACTGGAGGAGGAGATGAGAGTGAGTGAGGGGGGAGGGAGAGAGAGAGAGAGAGAGAAACCACATGAAAGGGTTGAGTACCTCGCTCTGATACGAGCAAATGCTACAAACGCGTACTTAAAAGTGTTCCTCTTCAAATCCATGTCGCTCGCTCTCCTGTGTGCCTCTGAGTGTGTGTGTATGCGCTGCGACTTTCCCACAAAGCCTCAGGCCTACACGGTGTGCCTTCTTTAACTCTAGCTTAAGATGTCTCTGTTGAAATGCGCGTGCACGCACACACACTTGTAGTCAGCTAATGTTATTCAGATACAGCGAGAGACAGACAGCCCTGCAGTTCAGAATAATGAGTGACCGCGTGTTGGAAACCTCAGGACAGCTTTATCGACACCTACGCAGGGTCAGTCACTCGTATAATGCAGAAAGTTTGGGTCAATGACATCTATCTATCTGTGTGTCTGTCTGTCTGTCTATCATTTTTTATTTATTTAAAGAAAATCATATTTGTATGGACACACATTTTAGAGTCCAATTATTGCTATTAACAAAGCATTAACTATGAATTTTGCCTCAATAAACTGCTTATTAACAGTTAATAAGGTAGACTAGATGGAGAATATGGTCATGCAGAATATGTGCTTTATAAGTGCTAATAAACAGCCAATATGTTAATAATAGGCATGCTAATAAGCAACTAGTTAAAAGTGAGAATTGGTCCCATATTAATGATGTGAATGCTCACATGTAATTAAGATGTATGTAAAATGTTATCTTTTTTTCTTAATTAGAGGTTACACCATGACATTTTTAAATTAAACATTAAATTTAAAGTTATTTTTCTTTCTTTAAAAAAAAAGTTGTAGTTTTTTTCACCATTTTTCTCTTTCTTTATCACTCTTTCACTATGTCATAGACCTTTTTGTCTAATTTTCAAATCATGAATTTGCGTTTTATTACTGTCACAATATTGTGTGTACATGTCTGTTTGTGTGGTGTAAGCCGGTATAATGTAGAGGCAGACGGTCAATTATACAGTTTAGCTGTCATTATCCAAAAATATCTGACCACAGAATGCCTGCATTGAACGATCTGAATCAAGTATTCTAGAGAGCCATGTAATAATTTGCAGTGACATGGTGTGTGGAGTGTTTGTGCCTGTGTCTCTGTTCACTTGGTTAGACAGCAGTGTCTCCTGCACCTACATGTCTCTGAGGTAATGTGAGGTCATGTTGCCTCTAGCAGCAGCTCTCCCATGGGCCTGTCTTTTTGTCTCTGTCTGTCTCTCTCTCTCGCTGGCTTTCTCCATCATTTCACTTTACGTACATAGATAAGACCCAGAACAATGTGCTCACCTCCTAAACCAAAGCGTTCTTCCAAATGTTACATTCATATCAAAGTTTATGGTAAATTTCAGAATTCACACAGCAATTGTCCTGCATACTATTTCAGTGTTTTGGCTCAGAATGGTAATAAAGATTTTTAACAAATGTAAAAAAGAGGTGCTCTTCCAACAGAAGAGGAGGTGCAACCAAAAATCAAAAAAACATATGAGCTGAACAAAGGTGCAACACTCACTCTTCAAAGTAAAGCTTGAACTTTGAAGAGTGAATAAAGGTTTGTAAAACATTAATATGACACTTTTCCCACATGCTATATGAAACATTAGGGAGCATCTGTGCTGTGTGTTGTAAGTAGTGTTTGGTTAGTCATTATCAGATAAAAGAGTCGCTCTAATCTTCTGACACAGGTGCAGACTGAAAGTCCAGTCAAAACAGTGTAAAACGCATTCATAGACGTCACACTGACATGGTTTGCCCTTTGTGTAAATGGAGAAAAATAGCTTTGCTGCGCCGGCTCGTACCACAAATATGCCTCAGATAGACACGACTACTCTCACACATCCTCAACATACCTTTCTGATAAAATTATAGAGATGGAAATGTCAAGGCTCTTAACTCAGTGTCTGTGAGAGTGTTAGAGTTGTTTTTTTCACAGGATGGTTGCTAAAAAAGGTGTTGTTCAGGCTATACCTGATTGGCGTTTGATATGTTTGACATGAAACTATTAGTCTGCAGATTAATATAATGAGCCTTGCTTTCGGTATTATGAAAATTTGTCAGCTGCTAGATATTTTGTTGTATCATTTATACTGTGGTGTGTTATATGTGTGTCACTTTTAGTAGACATCTCACATTATTAATAAGAAGAAACAGACCTGGATATGTCCCCCCAAAAAATTAAATGAATAAGAATTGAAGGCATGTGACACAAAACAGGGTTTATTCGAAACAGTACAGAATTGATGACTTTTGTTTTCAACTTTTCAACAAGTGTTGCACAATGCAGAGTTGTTTTTTCACTGGTGTGAGACGTATCGTTCATCGGTTATGTTATGTTTGGATTCATCATAAAAGAGAAAATAATAAATTATTTTAAGCACCCTTCGGTAAAGTATTGGATACAACTCATTATCCAAAAATAGCCATTAAAATAAACCATTTTTTTTTTTTTTTCTGATTTCCTGTAAAAATTACTATATTGTGGTATATAACATTGTGATATAAAATTACTCATTCCAAAATAAAATATAAGCCCCTACTTTGAATGCTAGTTTATGTTAGGGCACTTCAGAATGTTTCAAATGTTTTCCTAGCATCCCCGCTCTGCTCTCAGAACATAATCAATCGCAAGTTCAGTCACTGGCGCTCAGTAAATGTGTAGCTAAATGGCTTATCAGCGTAATCTCTCTTCGCAGTTGCACTTGTGTCAAACATGGGTTTAAGTGATTTATTGAGTCGCTGTGAGGTTATATATTGACCTGGTCCTGGGTCAGTCCCTGTAGCTGCTAGTTATGCACTGAAGTCAAACATTACACTAACTCTCGCGACTGATTGCCGATGCAAATTTTGTCCGCTCCAATACAGAGACCTAATTTGATGGGGGCCCGTAAATGTAAAAAAAAAAAAGAAAAGAAAAGAGGCTCTGAAACCAAATGGTTAAAATGGCCCCAGTGTGGTTAGCCATGTACATCTGGATTGTTAATATAATCTTTCCTCAAAAAAAATGGCTTCGGGGCTGCTTTGGTTCTTTTAGTCTTACTGACTTGCATACATTTAGATTTGGCCTTGAAGTCCCTTGCAATCACATCTGTGAACTACAGATGAAAAAAAAAAAAAACTAATACTAAAATATAATACTTCTTTTTAAATTGTTCTAAAATGATGTTTAGAAAGTAGGAACATCTGTTTTATTATTAGTAGTAGCATTAAACTACTTTGTTGCATGCATTGATGCATATTTTATGTAGCTATTTTGAATTTCTAATTGAATTTATTCTTGAATTTTAAGACGTTTTCATTCTTGCTGTTCCTTAACATATTTCTTATATTTTCATTTAAGAAAAAAATGAAGAAACTAACGAGTGCAATTCACTCCTCCCCCTCTCCTGCGGCTGTCTGTGGCGCTTTTTGATGACACGGTCCACATCACGTCTGCTGTGCTCTTGAGAGGATGTCCCTCTCCCGGCTGATAAGGCCCCCACTGTTTATGAATTCCTCTGGCTCGATCCAGTCACCCAACCCTGGAATTCAGTGGGGGGAAAGTGTGTGTGCCAGAGTACTTCTCTGTGCACCCAGCTGTGCGTATAAAACCACAAATGTTATGACGCTGACGATCTTTACCGTAGCGCGTTAAGTACACATATGCATGTCTGAGCAGGAGGTATTTCACTGTGTGTGTGTGTGTGTGTGTATGAGTGGATGTGAAACGAAGGTTTGAATGACTCAAATTAATTTTTGGCTATGTAATTGAATTGCATACATGCTGCACATGAGTGTAGCAGTTGGGTAAGAGATCTGGACGTACAGCTGTCCAGCTCCCAGCAACCATTACAAATCACTCTTTCACCATAATAACACATACACTGCTTTATTCCTATATATAAAAAAGCATATATATATATATATATATATATATATATATATATATATATATATATATATATATATATATATATATATATATATATATATATAAAATACTGAATCCAAATGTGTACTCTATAAAATATAGTAATATTAATGCACACAGCCTAATATAGCCTATATATATATACACACACACATAATATATATATATATATATATATATATATATATACACACACACACACACACACACACACATTTATATTAGGCTATGTGTGCACTAATATTACTATATTTTATATCAGTATTAAAGCTACACTCAGTTTTTCACTATTCCTCTGTTAGTAGTGTTTCTATTGTAGGCTGAGGGGGAAAACAATCTGTTATACCTCTGGCTATGTTTTGTGTTTGTGTGTGTGTTTGGAGTGTTGGGGACTGCTGTGGCTGTGTGTTTGCTTATCTCTCCATCGTGACACAGGGAACTGCGCTACATTAATACCTGCGATAGGGACTGTCTGCCTCGCACCTCTCTACAATGCAGATAAGCTTCAGCTCTGGAGGATTATCAACAGAGCCCGTGCTCACACACATATACACACATACACACATGCTTTATTTATTGTTTGGAGGTGCTGCAAGAAAAGAGAGAGTGTAGAAGTGGTAGTGAAAAAAAAACACGAGACTAGGGAGAAGATGGTATCAAGCAAAAATTGGCAAACTTTCGAGTCTTTTTTTTTTTTATCTTCCCTGATACACACACATACTCACACAAAGATTTGTTCAGGAAGAAGGGAGTGTTCATGCTGTCTGTCTTTGTCTCACAGGTTTTTTATTCCACTGGAGTGAAGGGTGGTGACGTGTTTTGAAAGTTTTCTTGATAATGAAATATTATGTGATACTGACCACTGGATTTATTATGACAAAATTTAAAATGAAATAAATACAATTAATCCGAACATCAAAGAATAAGTGGTTTGCACACGTTCTGACATATCAAGCTGTGACGTTCATATGCAGGCGACTCCTGTTCCAATCCGGCATGTCATATCCTGATCCTGCACTTCCTGTCCTCCCTCTGCAGTCGTATATGTACTCAGCAGCTAAATTAAAATGAATAAAAATGACTAAAACCCTCTTAATCTTTAAAACTGGCCTTGAGCTAAGCAGTCTCAATTCTCATTGTTTTTTTGAGTAAGTTCGGCTTCCAAAGCAGGTGTTTCAGAACATCTGTGACATTTAGAGTTTCTCATTTTCTCGGTAAGTGAGGAAGGCGGTGTGTGTATTGTTTGTGCTTCATATTATTGAGGAGACCACGGCCATACATGTGCAGCATTCACAGAATTTATGATTGTTTTTTATAAGGCGAAACTGGTTCTTTGTAGCGTGCAGCAGCGTCTATGCTGCAGGTTATTGCAGGAACTCTGGTTTTTGTTAGTAGCCGTGAGTTGTGTGCAGAGTGTGTGTGTGTTTGTGTGTGCGGTATTGATTGTATTGTGGTGTTATTGTGAGGTTCATGGCCATGGCGCAGTTCTCCGAGCTCCCCTGTGGAGTTCCATCCTGCAAACACAATGCTAGGTGGTAACTCTTCCTCATCCTTACTGCATTCACAACAGACACACTGATTAGCTTGTGTGTGTGCGTGTGTGTGTGTGTATGTGTATGTGTGTCTATTTGTGCACACTTTTTATCCACAGTGTGATTAATTTACAAAACATTCACATCAAGAACACACAAAGGAAAAGATGCAATATTTCACACACACACACACACACACACACACACACACACACACACACACACACACATGGAAGCAAACATTTACTCTTACACACACACACTTACTCGCACAGACTTTAATTGGGTATGGAGAGGTTAATGATCTTCCCGAGCATAAGCCCTGAGGGTGTGTGTGTGTGTGTGTGTGTGTGTGTGTTTAAATGGCAGTTTAAAAGAGCTTGTACATCTAAACATCTAAATACAAGCCTTTAGTTCTTTGAGCTTTGACACACGATTCTCAAACACACACACACACACAAAGGGGGTGGTTTTAACGCTCTGAGTTTCAGGGATCACTCTTTGGCCTGTTTCATTTATGTTCGTTTGTCGTTGTGTGATAATGAGATAATTAAATGTGGCATCCCTCTTCCTGCTATATTTCACTCCCCCCCCGCCTTTTTGGAGCCGTGGAACAGGCCAGGCCTTTGAAATGGATACTCTATCAGTTCCCAGCCCAGATCAGTGGCCCTGCGGCCCCTAGGACTCAAAGGGGAGGGGAGGAGAGGGCCCTGCGGCACTCGACCAATCAGAGTGCGGCTCCCACTAAGAGGTGTTGATGGCTATGGAGCACTAGCTATCCATCATTCACTGTGATTTTAGGAATAACTTGTCTGTAATGCAATATCAAAGTAAACGAATGCCCTTTTAGAACGAATGCCATTTTAAAAGTTCTAGAGTTGCATTTTAATTTCAGTCGTGCAATAAATCATAGAAAGACAAACAGAATAATCAAAGTTGTATTCCAAATAAGGTTTTTGAAATATCAAATTAAGCAGAAAATATGCAAGATGCAATATGACACTGAGGGAAACAAACCTCGTTCGGATGGCCCGAAAGAATTCTGAAAATTGATTGATATGCAGCACCTTGGATTCTCGTCACTTAAATAGAAACCAGACCTTGTTGCAATTTTAAACTATTTTAAGTAATAACAACAATGATAATTATTATATTTTACTATAGGTACTATAAATTAATGTAACACATGGTTCTGAATCAGCTAGATATTTTATTATTGAATATATCTATACAATATTTTCCCCCTCATTGATTTAAAAGTAAAATCCACAGAGAGGAATTTCATAATTATTTATTAATGAAAAGCAATAATCAGCTGATTTAAATGCAATCATAGTGCAATGACTTTATTATAAGAAATTATTGTATTACCCTTTAAAAGCATGCGATGCCTTTCTGCTTTGAGGAAAAATATTCATAATTATACTTCCTCTAGAACAGGATGAAACTGATAAAACCTTCTTATTTAGTTTGATGATTTAGATATCACTATTTAAAATAACATTCTGTATTTTGTTGTGCATGTTTATCTGTGTGTGTGTGTGTGTGTGTGTGTGTGTGTTATGCAGCAGCCCAACTGTCTGGATTGGTGGTGTCTTAATTGCACATCCTGTTTACATCCTATTGTGTTTCATTTCGGCACGTAGCACACAAGTGAGTTTCCTCTGCCCTGCACTTTCATCTATACGTGTATAATATAGATTTTCTGTAGATCTGTACATATATAGAATTGCCACAAATATAAGAGAGAGAAGGGCAGGAGATAAAGATAGCGAAATAATGGCTCTGTAGCATCACAGTGACCTGGCGTAGCTGGACGACATTTTTAAACGTCTCAAAGCAAAGGTCCGCAGCAGTGCTGGGGCAGCTATAACGAGAGCCGTTCTCTCGTTAACAGTGGAAGCCTGTAAAGAGAGCGAACAGGGTCCTCTGCCCTGGGCCCCAGTTTTATGAGCTAAGAGAATGTACTGCCAGAGCTGCGTCTGCTTATCTGGACAAAAAGAAGCCAGTTTCAAGCCTCGCTTTCACACACGCTGAGGAAAATGTGCTATTTACAACATTATAAGTTGTCCATTCAGTGACTCTTTACCTTTCAGTTTCTTATCTTTGTGTTTCTGCTGTTGTTCTCTGGCTATTCCCTGAGGTTTCTGAGAATTTTGTGAAGAAAAAAAAAAACAAGTTAATACTTCTCTGGTAGACCACCAACATATTTCCCCACCCTTATTAAGTATGTGATATTAAGATCTTAAATCTGTTGTCGGCTACAGCGGGTGTGTATGTGTGCTTCTCTCTGTGGAGGGGCTGTGATGGCTTGTTTTCTTATTGCATCATTAGTTGAGGGGGTTGTGTGTTTACCAGGGCAGGCTGAACATTGTGGACATTAATGTGTCCTCCTGTGGTTTATGAGCCATTCAGAGCATGTGCACCCATATACACACATGCAATCGACAGTTCACGTGACGATATACTGTAAAGTCGAAAGAATCTGCACATGAACTATCCTGTACCCTAAAGCCATATCTTTTATTTTTGGTAAAAAAAGTGGTGGGTTCTTTGCTCTACTTCTTCACACAACTGCGTGAACGTACCCTCATAGCTATAGGCCTAAAATGAACACGAGGCATAGGGTTAAAGGCTCATTGGGTGGCCGGGCCTATTGGCTATGGTACTCACTGCAGAACACAAGATCCAGGGGGTGTGGTTGGATCCAGAATCCAACACCTCCCACCATACATATACCTAAACCTACCCGTCTCCACCCCCGATTTCCTAAACCCACCCATCTGCACCCCAAACCTACCCATCTCCCAGAGCTCCACCCCTAAACTTACCAAACTCCACCCCCTAGATGTGGATCCAACCACGCCCCCTGGATCTTGTGTTCTGCAGTGAGGGGCTACTGTGTTGTTGGCACAGTTTTAATATTATTTATGAGGCTCCTGAAGAAAAGCATCATTCCTGTCCTCGGCTTTTCATTAATAATCACAAATAATATCCAGAGCAGAACATTAGCCCATAGCAGCTGCGACAAGATGACACATGCATACTCAGAATGAACGAATCCAAGACATAATGTCATTTTTCTCTGCCAAAACCCAGAGAGCATCTTTCTCTCCCTCTGAATATGCATTTCTGTAATTTTTCTGGTCAACGGGGATAAACAAATAGTGTGTTAACTTCACAAGAATCAGGCTACTGCTAATTTCCTGTCATGTCTCGGTAGTTGGAGAGCGGTACTACACCAGCATATTTCTTTGCATAGAGATAAAATGAAGTCATTCAGAAAATGATGTTCTGTCTTGGCGCTTCTGATCTCAGATCTGTTTTCTAACTACATCTCCAGAACGATAAACCTGACCCCAGCCCCGCGGCAAAGGGTGGTGCGGCAGTGATTGGCTACACTGCTGTAAGCAGAGTGTCTCTTTCACTGGCTATTTTCACAGGGGGGTGGGGGGGTTTTGAGGGGGGGAAAGAGGGGGGGCTGGGTGCACATCACTTTTTATTAGCTTAATAAATCACCTTTGTTGTCAATCAAGGCACAGAGAATAATTGGATATGGTTGAATCCTTGCGTGATGGATTATAAATCATTCCAGATTAAATTAAAAGATAATGCACAAACTTAATGGTTTGTGTTTTGCAGTCTAAATTGCCTCGGAGCAGTGTTGTTTTGTTTTCTCGCTTTATTGTGCGCCGTTTTTCTCGCCTCTAAAACCCTGCACGTTTGCCTGCCTTTTGCCGTCCTGCCTCCACCGAGGCTAGGCATATGTGTGTGTGTGTTTCTCCTCATGCGGCGTTGTGTGTAATTTTCTTCATCTTCTATGATGTGTCCATGCGCCGGCGTGTTGTTTCTACGTCTGGTTTTGTTTAGATTATGTGTCTGTTTTCACGTCTGCCCTGCAGCCCGACGGCGGACTCTCGAACAATATCATAGCCAATCAGTCCCCTCCCAGCTCATCTACACCCTCTGCCCTGTCTGCCTCCAAATCAGAATAAGGCAAATCTCTTTCTGTTTGCCTCCGCGGCCCAGCTCGATGCTAACAGATTAACCCTGACATCCTCAACAAGCAGGGCTTGCTTCTCAGGTGCCATCCAATGAGAGAGCGAGGGAAAAGTCGACCCAATAAAGAGCCGAGCAGGAACTAAGGCGGCGGAGGCAGAGAGGCTATATCCTGTGCATTAGCGCCGTGGCTGCCCTGTCCGTTTACGTGCTGACAGATCCACTATTATAATAATCGGCCCGAGAACATGACGGGACGCTGAAGCGATGATGTCGTTTTATTTACGGGCGAGGCAGCCCCCCTCCCCGGCCCGCACTGGCGGACCACGTACCCCGGCGGGCTGGCACGAGCGAGCGAGTAGGTCAAATGACATCTTTTGATCAGAGCTGTCCAAAGAGATCAGAGGAGAGTGGCAGGTAATGGATACCCAGTGACACGCTGAATGGAGAGAGCCAGCGACTAGATGACTGCATGTCTCACATTAGGAGCATCTCGCTCTCTCTATCTAGCTCGTCTTTGCTTTGCAGACCCACTCTCTCTGTGTATCTACATCCCCCTCCTTCTTCCTCTCTCTCTTCCAAGGCCTTCAGATTGACGTCTCGACGTAGTACCTAAATCAGTGGACTGCCACCGGCTAACACTCTGCATTATGGGTTGGAAAATGCCTATTATTTTGCTGCCTAACGTATCTGCCAAGTTCAGGGCTTGTGTACGTGGGAGAGACACAGCCACTTTTTTCATTTCAAATCAGAGATCTTGTCTATTTTCTGTCTTTGTGCATTTGCGGGAGGGATGGGTCACGACTGTCGCTTGTTGGATGACTTGTCCGTGCCTGAGATTTTTTAGTTTTATTTTGATGTTGTAAGTGTGGTGCTTTAATTGGCGTGCTAGGAGCATGTTTTAGCGGACGCATTAAAGCAGCAACACTGCAGTTACACATTCAGATGGAATGGTCTTTGGCCGTTGCGTCATGTCTTGCGCTGAGCGTCCCGTCATGGCATGTCAAATTAAAAGTAGTCAAACTATTAAAAATGCAAGAACATGTATTATGTAAACGCCCTCAAAAAACATGTTCCTTAAAGGGATGGTTCAACCAAAAATGAAAATTATTTCATCAGTTACTCACCCTCATGTTGTTCCAAGCCTGTGTGACTTTCTTTCTTCTGTTGAACATGAAGACTCTAGTAAAAAAGTAAGATATTTAAAATACATTTATTTCATACTATTTATATTTTAAATCTATTAACATGTATACTGATATATCACTCAATACTTATATATATACAATTAATCTTTATTTGGAATGGAGTATCACTTGTGCACAATGCACATTTAATAGTAAGCTTAATCGGTCTTTAAAAGCAAGATATTTAAAGTGTACCTGAAGTATACTTGCAATAGTTCCACTTTATCACAAATATACTTCAGTATATCTTTAGTTGGAATGTCCCTCAGTATATCTTTAGTTGTTTTTTAGAAATTTTTTTTTTTGTGTTTTGAGTACTTTATTTGTTGTTTTTTTTTATAACAAAAGTACAATTGCAGGGAATTTTTATAAATGTAAATGTAATTGTAGTATACTTAGCATGAAATAAAAGTATTTCAAATACATTAACACATCATAGTATATTTTTAACTAGGGCATATTTTGAAGAATTTTGGTAACCAAACCATTTCAGTTACTGTTGACTTCCATTGTATAGACAAAAAAGAGACTTCCACAGAAGAAAGAAAGTAAATTATGACAGAATTTTTATTTTTTGCTGAACTATCCTGACTGGCCAACTCGTCATTCAGAGAAGCCATAGCTTTTTGAAAATGCATTGTTTTTTTCCGTATTCATCTTCTTTCTATACATATATTTTTCTTCTTTGTGCACAGACATAAGCATGTTTATATTGTGCTGTTAATATGTGTTTTGTGTGTGTGTGTATGTGGTAGCAGAGCCGAGTGAGGCCCTGGGGATCACAGCAAGGCAGATCTGTTCTTTCCCATTACCCAGCAACCCTCTCTAATGGGAGACTGACACACTCCTGTGATTCTGAGTGGGACAGAGGGAAGAGAGAGAGGGAGGGAAAGACACATTATGGGAGGGCTTACTAAAAGAGGAAAAGGAACAGCACAAGTCACAGAGCAAAACCGAGAGATTCTCAGTAAGACACACATGTAAACTCATTCAGTCGCCCCTCCCTCCCTCTCTCCCGCTCTCTTTAGTCCTCCTGGGAGTTCCCAGTGTTTGTGTAGATGTGTCTGACCTCTGGTTGCCCTGTGCTTTAGGAATGTGACTTCTCCAAGTGGAGCGCATCTGAATAACAAAGGCAGGCAGGTGGATCATTTGCTGGAGATCATCTTCCTCCTGCTTTATAATTGTTTGTGGTGTCTGTTTGAGAGCTGCTTCAGACAACAGACAGACACTCACACACACACACACACACACACACACACACACACACTAGACTGATTATTAACTAACTTCATATCTGTGCCCATTTTTAGGATATATTTGACTATTCAAAAGTCAAAGGTCAAAAATAAAAATAAAAAATCAGTTAAGTATATTTGTATTTGTACACACATATGACAGGATATGTACAAATATAGATTTTTTCTTCATTTCTATCTGATTATATCTGCACAGGTGAGCTGTAAGTTCATTTCATTGTCTGTTCAGTACAGGAAACACCTGCTGCAATCACAGATTTCTGTCTATCCTCGAGGACATTCGCTCATCATTCAGACAAAAGCCTCAGTCACTGCTGATTTCCAGTGTGACATCCTGAAACACAGATCATAGTAGTGATGGAGCTGGGCTTGGTTATATTATTTGGTTTTGCATTTGTAATGGCTGCTGAAAATTAATCATTTTTAAGACAATAACACTTTAAAATATATTAATAAAATATATAATATATAAATAAAATAAGTTAATTTCAATTGTAAAAATATTTCACAATATGATTGTTTTTATTAGGTTTTTGAATATTAAATTCAGTGTCGGTGAGTGTAAGAAACTTCTTTCAAAAATATTTTAAAAATCCAGAAAAAAATGACCCCAAACTATGGAATGGTAGTGTATTCCATTTTCTTTGCTTCCTTTATTAAATATTTTAATGATTTTGTTTGTTCTTTCAGCTACCAATTCAATTGTAGTACACAGTGTAAAATGTTTTGTAACCTAAAAATGCCCTTCATGCATTAACATGTAAAATTAACATATTTTATGAATATAACATTTTATTTAATATGACTGAATGAAAATGACTACCTTATATCAACAAAAGAATAGAATGATTAAATAAGATATTTTATTATTATTATTATTTTTTTTATTATTATTATTATTATTATTATTATTATTATTATATTTTTTACTGCATACTCTCAGCTCAGATTTGTTTAAATTAATTAAAATTAATTTGACAGAATTTTATCAGTTTTGCCCCAAAATCAACTGGTCTTTTTTTACACATGTAAAAAAAAAAAAAAAAAAGTAAAAGTCACAGACTGTTTCTTCACCTCGGTGTCAGAACAGAAATTGATGCTTTGGTGCACTAAACATAATAAGATTTAAGACCTAAAAATATCACTAAACACACTGTTAAAAGTAGGAGTGATGGTGCTTTCAATCCACACACTTTTAGCTCTATAGATTATTAGTATTAAAATCTTATCTTAGTATTACTTTCATAAAGCGACTGTCTTTTTTTAATAGAGCATGGTAGGCTACTCCCTGCAGTTAGAAATGTGTACGTGGAAATGCTCGTCTGATAGGACAGATGGCCTAGTGATGTGATCTTTCTTAGGAGCAACAGTGGGGCAGACCTTCGGAAGAAGTGTTGGCCAAAATCGTTGGGGACATTCAGGGCAGATGCTGGTGTTCATTAGTGACTAATAGCATTTTGGAAGAGGTGGAGCATGTTTTTACTTCTGAGAACGTCTGTGCTGTGCTTTTTTAACCTCTCAGTTCAAACATTTGATCCAAAAAGCACATGTAAGGTTTTTATTGGAGGCCTCTCGTGAGGATGCGGCTCCAGAACGATTTTGTCAACAGAACTGTATTCGGTCACTGAGCGATACATCATTGAAGTCGATGAATAAACATTATTTCAGTCGAGCAGTTCCTGTAATAATCGGTGCTAAAACACTCTCATCAGAGGTTAAAGACCCCCTCTACGTTTCCTTAGCAAGGGCTTTCTAAATGCCTGCATCAGCACTGAGCCTGCTTTTGAATATAAATCAACTTTTTGTTTGTACGTTATTGTGTTGCACACAGGATCATTTGTATGACTGAGCGCTCACGTGTGTGTTCGAGGCTGTCGAATCTTGATGCCGTGTAGGAGTGTTAACTCCAGTGGAGGTGCTATGGCAGCAGGGGGAAGTTCTGTTCTCCAGCGTGGTTACCGGTTGCTGTGCACATGCAGGGGGGAGAGCGGGGGTGTGTAAACATACACACACATACACACACTGTCAGGGGCTCTCCCGCTGAGTGGCATGAGCGGGCGATTAGCCGTGCTAGCGTCTGTGTTTACCAGCTCTCTCTCTCAGTTCTGCCAGCGCCGATGCACCTCCAGCCCTGTTTCTTTTCTTTAATCCACACCAGCTTGCTCTTTCTCTCGCTCTCTCTCTCTCACACTCTTCCACCAGCTCACATTTTCACATTATTATAAAAAATGATGAGAGCATTTTTAAAGATTTTAAATACCTGTGATTCTTTTTTAACAGTTTTTTTTTCCTCAAGGTTTTTTATTGTACAATAGGTGTGATTCTTTCTTAAAGTGAACCTTAAATAATTAAAATGGACCAGAATTTAATTTCTTATTGTCCCTGGTCTTATTGGGAATGATTCATGTTACATGTTATTTAAAAAAAAAAAAAAAAAAAAAGTCTTGATAATGTTTAATCTTAGCTCCTTTTTTTTGTTTTTTTTTGGAAATGACTTTCTCTTTTTGCTGAAATCATTATATTTATCAAACTCTCATTCAGTCTGGCTACATTACAGTATGTAACATGCTTTCCACAATCCAATCAGTTACTGATAGATAAAATCGAGTCACCTTTTTTTTCCCCGGGAAATATGGATGTAAAATCGGTTGCAAATGGCAATTCACATTCGATTAATATTTTAGGAATTTAGTAATATTTTAAGAATGTTATTTATCATTTAAATGTTTGTGTACTAAATCTGTGGCATGCTGTAACAACAATTTCCATTAACGCAATTACCATGTTATGGTAATGCAGTGGCAGTATAAACCTAGCAGGCAAGTATGCAACATCACAAATAAACGTTTAAAATATGCAGCTATCAACTTTGCTATTAAAGTCACAGATGCTGTCCATAAACATTTAAGTTGTAAACAACCCAGAATATTCCTTTAATGTTTTCATAAATGAAAATACCTCTGGTCTTCATCTGGTTGCGGAGACAATGCAGGGAAACAAAACTTGTTACAGTTATAGCCATGGTAACCATCACTTGGTAACAGGCACGCATTCTATAAACAAAACACCAATGATTCCATAGGTAGAGGCCTTTTATCTGTGACTGCGTCGGTCATTTTCTTTCTTGTTTTCTCTCTGTGTTACGCTTCTCTGTCCATCCAATCCATCTCAATGTGCCGTTTATAGGCAGGGCAGGCCAGGCTGGCGAAAATGGTCTCAGTGAGCTCTCTCTTTCTCTCCAGCTAGCCTTGGAGCAGGGCCTCCATCAGTCAGTAGGCCTGGTCGATGGGGCGTCTCTCTGGAATCGATGGCACGCCTGTCTGCTTCGTCCATCCTTCTCTCTCTGCCTCTGCTGTCCAGCCATGCCCCCTCACCCACCCCAGTGCTGGACACACACACACAGTCACATCTAATGTACACATGCGTACATACACGTCTGGCCTCCCCACCAATTTGTCTGTGCATGTCAAATTGCAATAATTAAGCATTATTGATCTCAAATTCAATTAACTTCATTAACGCAGGTCATGATAGCCGAGGAGAGATGGAGGGGAGGTGAGGAAAGTAGTGAGGGCATAGGACGAGAGGAAAGAGGAGAAGAGAAGTGGATTGGTGCTATCTCATATTCTCCAGCTGCACACAGACAGCCTGTCTGCTTAAGGCTACAAACCATTTTCCTCTTAATGATATCACATTGCAGATAGTGGCATATTAGAGAGAGATACCTCCCATTATAAATGTGGGCTTTAGGGGCTATATATAGCAGCTTTAATTACCAACTACTTACTCTTTCACTCTCTTCAGCTCATCTGCACACCCAGAAGTATTGGACCGGGCTGCCGACTTCAGCGGCTGTCTGTATAAGTGAGGCCGATTGCAAACAAGAACAAATAGCAGCAGCTGCCTTGGGGGGTGTTAACTTGGTTCACACGTACTGTATAAAGTTCTCTTGTCCATGTATAGAAAGAAACACACAGCAAAAAGACATGACAACTGAAGGCTGAGAATTTTTTTCTGTTCTTATATATATTTTTAATGCTGAATCCTTAAAAGTATCACAATATCTACAAAAAATGCTAAGCAGCACAACTGTTTTTAACATTGATAATAATAAGAAATGTTTCTTGAGCAAAAAATCTGCATATTAGAATGATTTTTGAAAGATCATGTGACACTGAAGTCTGATGGCCATTGGAAATTCAGCTTTGCCGTCATAAAATTATAATTTTTTTTATTTCCAACTAATCACTTTTAGCAGTAATGCATATACACACACACACACACACACAAACACACAATATTCTTACTATTTATGCTACTATTTATTATATACCGGATACCATTCCTATTAATAGCCTAAATATAATAGCCTATTATATATAATTTCAGAATGTTTTGTACATTTCATTTGTTATCACTTTTAAATGTATTACGTAAATATTCAATAAATTAGATTTATGGTTGACAGTAGCTGCTTTATTTTAATTAAAAAGTCTTAGTTCTTGCAATCATTCAAACAATATAATCACAAATGGTTTAGTCATATTTGCATAACTTAGTTAACATTCATCGTGTTCCTTGATTAAAGGGCTTGAGTATTAGATTTATCACTGTGATATGTATTAAGGTTTTTACTTACTCTGATATGTTTGAAGACAGTATGTGCTCTAATAGTCCAGACCCAGGCGGCCCTTTAAGTTTGCAAGGTTATGCTCTCCACTGCCTTAGAAAACAGCATTCTCTGCTGGTCGTCTCCCTGGATGTCCGAGTGTAAATTAGATCAGGCTCTTCTTCCAATCTGATGCCAAATCATTGGGAGGTCATTCTCATTTTGCCCCCACCCTACCACTCTTGGATCCAAGCATCCTGTTTTCTAATTAAAACAGCACCTGTGTGGTGTGGGTAGGCCTGTACCGGAGCACTGGCTTCAGAAGGTCCAGGGATGAAATCTTAATATTGTTCCCAGCCAGAATACACAGACTCTAGGTACACTGGGGGCTTGGGAACCTGGAATACAGCCAGGACATGCACCAACACTCTGTGCGTGCAAGTGTGTGTGTGTGTGTGTGTCACAGATTGTCGGGTCTCTCTCTTGTTAGCCCCTGCCTCTGCTTTCTTCAAGTCTTTCTCCACCCCTCTCAGGATACCTTGGGGCTTATGACCGATTGTTGTGTTGTCAAGCAGTGCTAATTCTGTGTTTGGTATCGGAAAATGAATTTTGAACAAAACACACGTACACAGAAACATGTACACACATCTCCCTCAGATTTGCTGTAGGGTGTACGCCTACTCACTGGCAATACTTACTCTGTGCTCTACATACAGTCAAGTTCAGGTCAAGGTTACAGTGAGACAGGTTTGCTTGTACTTGAAGTGATGAGCAAATGTTCTCTCTCTCTCTCTCTCTCTCTCTCTCTCTCTCTCTCTCTCTCTCTCTCTCGTTTTTTTTTTTTTTTTTGCCCATTGGCACCCTCACCCTCCTTTTTAAGTTTAATTACCAGCTAATCATTTTGTGTAATTATGTTCAAGGTTGACCTTACATTTTACATGTAGTGGTTTAGCGGCAGCTAAAAATTTCATGCTAAACCTCCACCTTTGTGTGTGTGTGTGTGCGCACGTGTGTGTGTTGTAATCTTTGTGAATAGGTTTAAAGTGTATGAATTTGAAGGAACCAGGTTTTTACATTGCTATTTGGCCTTGATGTAAAGCTCGGCTTCTCCTGCTTCCTGAACGAAGGCATTGTTCTCTTAAACAGCTGTCGTTTTGGCTGATTCAGAACAGATGGCTGTGTGTGAGCGTGTGCATGTGAGTTTATGTGTGCTGCACGATCACAGTTGGTTGTGATTTGTGTAGGGGGCGATTCGATTTCACAGACTGGCTGTGATGTGTGTGAGAAGATGGATCCTAATAATAATGCTGTAAAAAATCACTATTGAATGGTCTTTTTTTTTTCTTTGTTTTGACACTTCAGTAGCTGTTGTAATCAATGTATATGCATTATGTTAATAAATAATGATGATAATAATACAAACAAAACTGATAATCATTTAGTTAATTAATTATAGGCCTAAGTAATAAGTAGATTATTTTGATTTTGATTTTTTGACATTACAAAAAACAATGGAATTCTGTGGAGTGTAATGAAACAGCACAGAATGCTTGAATTTGTGAGGTATGCACATTACAACTAGAAAAAAGTAAAAAGGGGTCTGTCCCTCTGCCAGTCCCTTGGCATCATTCTGCCAAGGGTTACAAAATCACTGTCCTGGTGTTGATGGCATTCTTTTTGCTGTTTGGTTGTTGTTGTTTCATAGCCATCATATCTGCATCACAGCAGTGTTGTTTTGTTAAACTTAAATGAAATATTTTCTCTCAAAAAATTTTTTTGAGGGGCTGATGTAAATTTGATGTAGTCCTTGTTGAGGAAATCCTGGAATGTTCCTTGTATACAAACTGACAATATTGTATTTAGAATTAAATGTATATGCTGTGTGTTGAAGTTGTAGCATGAGTAGTTTGACATTTGTGGTATTTAGACATGATAGAATGTGTTCACAGAAAACCAATGTGTCCATTGGAGTGTCCTCTCTCTCTCCATTGTTTACATACCTGGTCAAAAGCGTGATTAACTGACACAGTCAGGAATGCACGGAATTATTTCAATGCATTACATTTCTCTCTGTGTCTCTTTCTCTCTTTGCATGACGTCCACTGGAAGTTAAAAAGAATATATTTTTTGTAGCTTATTTCTTTAGGCTTGCACAAATATGACCGTGTTTTTCATGAGCATTTGCGTTCTCCAGGCTAAACTGTAAATAATAACTTTCAACTTTCTAATCTTTCGTAATTGACACAAATGTGTTTGGTGCAGGGATTTTTATGTCGGAAATGTACATACAATCATTTTTATTTACAAGCAGGCAAGCCTTTGCTGGGTAATGAGTGAGAATGCTTTCTTAATTTAAATGGTGAGTGTGTCTGTTTGGGAATGCATTAGGGGCTGCTGAAGAAGCGTAAGACATATTAATTGACAGACAGGAACTGCTGTCTCTGAGGTTGATACAAGTAATTTATTACTTCAGAAACGAATGCCACCTCCAGAATGTGCTTCATTAATTTCAAATTTAGTTTTAACTTCAAGCTGTTGCCCCTTGAGAAGAATAAGGTGGCAACTTCGGTTTGAAGAGTCATTTTTTCCATTCTTTTACCCCACCCCCTGCCGCACTCTCTTGTCAGAACAAAGGAAGAGAGAAACATAACTTCATTCCATGTGGCAATGTAATGCAATTGGAAAGCAGAGAAGGAATTACTGCAACACTTTATAATATAAAAAAGTCTGACTGATTGTTGTTGTTTTTTTTTTTACTCCTGGAGAAAACATACTGATGCCTGACATTTCTATCAACTGTCTATCCACCATATAAGGCATTGTAGGAATGCAATGTGTCAAATCTTCATCACTGGACAATGTAATAACATGTTTTTTTTCTTTCTGTTTCTTTTATCTCTTTTTTTTTACCTGCAGCATATGTGCCAGACGAGCTAAAGGAGGCTGCCTTACTAGATGAGGATGTTGAAGGAGAGGATTCAGCTGTGGAGGAGGAACCTGCCATGAAGTATGTGTGCCAGGACAAGGACTTACTCCTTAAAGACAGGCAAGGCTTCCATGACTCTCCACCAGCGGATTTCTCCAGCCATGACATGGACAGCGAGTCACACCTGAGTGAGTCCAGTGACCGAATGTCAGACTTTGAGAGTGCCTCAGTGAAGAACGAAGAAGATAGTTCAGCCAAGGAGCCCCTCACATCTCTTTCTTCAACTTCATCAGTGATGATGACGACAACAGCCACGCCAAGCAGTGAGGAGGTGACACAATTAGGCCCAGACAGCCTGGAGCAGATGAAAGCTATCTACACTAGCTTCCTGACCAACTCCTACTGGTCATCGCTGAACTTGAATATGTCTCAGCAAACAGCAGAAAAGCCCCCACGTAGTCACAGTAGTAGCAGCAGCAGTAGTAGCAGCAGCAGTAGCTGTGGTAGTGGTGGTTACGACTGGCACCAGACAGCAGTGGCTAAGACCTTGCAGAATGTTTCACAGAACCAGAGTAGACTGATGCACCCAGCATCTGAGCCAAACCTCTTCAGTACTGTGCAGCTTTATCGGCAGAGCACCAAACTCTACGGTTCCATCTTCACTGGTGCAAGCAAATTCCGCTGCAAAGACTGCAGTGCCGCCTATGACACTCTGGTCGAGCTCACCGTGCACATGAATGAGACCGGCCACTACCGAGATGATAACCATGAGACAGACAGTGAAGGTGCCAAGCGTTGGTCAAAGCCTCGCAAGCGTTCCCTGCTGGAGATGGAAGGAAAAGAGGATGCCCAGAAAGTTCTTAAGTGCATGTACTGTGGTCATTCCTTTGAGTCACTGCAGGACCTTAGTGTTCACATGATCAAGACGAAACACTACCAGAAAGTGCCTCTTAAGGAACCAGTAACTCCTGTGGCAGCCAAGATTATCTCCTCAGCTCGTAAAAGAGCTCCCATTGAGCTAGAAATACCCAGCTCACCAGATTCCAATGGTGGCACCCCCAAGCCTTCTTTGTCTGACCCCAACGACCTTCTTCAAAAGACCCCCAATCCCTACATCACACCCAACAATCGGTATGGACACCAGAATGGTGCTAGTTATGCATGGCAGTTTGAGTCACGGAAATCCCAAATCCTGAAGTGCATGGAGTGTGGAAGCTCGCATGACACACTGCAGGAGCTGACGGCCCATATGATGGTGACAGGACACTTCATCAAGGTCACTAACTCTGCCATAAAGAAAGGCAAACCTATCATGGAGTCGATGTCCACAACGGCTCCTAACACCATACCTACTAATGAAGACAAGGTACAGTCAGTGCCACTGGCTGCCACCGCATTTTCCCCACCACCACCTGCACCTCCTCCCCCTAGTATCTCCCCTGCCATCACACCCATGGAGATTAAAAAGGAGGAGAAGGAAGTGGAGTGTACCAAGGAGACAAATAATAGCAAAGACAAGAAGGCAACAGACAGTGAGACCGACGAGAAGTTTGAAGTCTCATCGAAATATCCATATTTGACAGAGGAAGATCTTGAAGAAAGCCCTAAGGGGGGGTTTGACATTCTGAAGTCTCTCGAGAATACAGTAACATCTGCCATCAACAAAGCACAGAATGGCACACCCAGCTGGGGAGGCTACCCCAGTATTCACGCTGCCTACCAGCTTCCAAACATTATGAAACTGTCCCTGCGCAACTCAGGGAAAAGTTCTCCGCTGAAGTATATGTTTTCTGGAGAAGAGATCCTGTCTCCAACCAAATGCCAACCTCTAATTTCTCCACCTAGTTGCCAAACATCCCCTTTGCCCAAAAACAACTTCCATGCCATGGAGGAGCTAGTCAAAAAAGTCACAGAAAAAGTGGCCAAAGTAGAGGAGAAGATGAGGGATCCTGGAGCTAGATCTTCTCCACTTAGACGGACCACACCCTCCCCTTGCAGTAGCGATGCAGGGGAATCTGCCAGAGGGGAGTCCCCCAAGGAAAGGAGAGGAGCCAAAACCCCTGAGACTAATGGGGGCGGAAACACTCACAAAGACTCAAACGGTGATGCACTTACAAAAGAGTCCCTGGAGAATGGTACTGACCATGCTGCCAAAACCCCTGTGTCTACCCTATGCAGCAGCACTGCTATTATAACCGACCATCCTCCAGAGCAGCCATTTGTCAACCCTTTAAGTGCGCTTCAGTCTGTCATGAATGTTCACCTAGGAAAAGCTGCCAAACCTGCCCTGCCGTCCCTTGACCCCATGAGCATGCTCTTTAAGATGAGCAACAGCCTGGCAGAGAAGGCAGCTGTAGCTGCCTCCACTCCATCTCAGACCAAAAAAACCAACGAGCATCTAGACCGCTACTTCTACCACATCAACAATGACCAGCCTATTGATCTGACCAAAGGCAAGAGCGATAAGAGCAACTCCCTGGGATCTGCTGCCCTGTCCTCCTCCACCTCCACTCCCACCTCAATTTCACCATCATCGACCATCACCATGGCAAAAGCCTCATCTGCTGTGGCTTCCTTCATGTCCAACTCGCCTCTGCGCGAAAATGCCCTGTCCGATATCTCTGATATGCTACGTAACCTCACAGAGAGTCATGCATCCAAGTCCTCCACACCAACAAGTCTTTCAGAGCGCTCAGATATAGACGGATCGACGCCGGAGGAAGCAGACGAGATTTCTCCCGCTCAGAAACGAAAGGGTCGGCAGTCCAACTGGAATCCACAACATCTACTTATCTTGCAGGCACAGTTTGCCTCCAGTTTGCGGCAAACGGGTGATGGCAAGTACATTATGTCGGACCTCAGTCCACAGGAGCGCATGCATATTTCCCGCTTCACTGGCCTCTCAATGACCACCATCAGCCACTGGCTGGCCAACGTCAAATACCAGCTGAGGCGGACAGGTGGCACAAAGTTCTTGAAAAATCTAGACTCTGGCCACCCTGTCTTCTTCTGCAGTGACTGTGCATCACAGATCCGTTCCCCCTCTACCTATGTCAGCCATCTTGAGTCACATCTGGGCTTCCGGCTCAGGGACCTGGCCAAGTTGTCTGGAGAGCATCTCGTTAGCCAGATCTCACGCCATAGCAAGGGGCTTTCTGAGAAACTGCTTTCAACCCAAGCGCATTCTTTGGCCCATTCAATCCCCAACCCCAGTCCTCACTCACTCACCCCCTCCCCTTCCCCGGATGAGGAGGCAAATGGCACCTCATATCAGTGTAAACTGTGTAACCGGACTTTTGCCAGCAAGCACGCTGTCAAGCTCCATCTGAGTAAGACCCATGGTAAATCCCCTGAGGACCATCTTATGTATGTTAGTGAACTTGAGAAACCTTAGCGATGGCCAAGGACAAAAACTGTCTCTCATCTCTTTATTTCCTGTCCTTTTTTCAAGCCTTCTGACTAACATTTCTTAAGGAAAAAAAAAATATTAAAAGAACTGAAAGTAATTAACGAAGAACTAACTGCACATAGATGCCAGAAAACTACTGTTTAGTTTTGGCACATCATTTGGAGTTTTCCTCTGGGGAACACTCATTTGGCCCTAGAGACATTAATTTTCTGCATTTTTAGTTCACAATGGAAAACAGAGAAAATGATGACAAATGATTTTCTAACTGTGCAGTGCTGAGTGAAGAGGTCACTGGTAAAATATGAAGGTAAATAAAAAGACTTAAAATGAAGTTGTATGTATTTGAAAGTTGTGTAAATTGAATTTTTTTGGCATCCTTGAGATGTAGTAAGCTGCATGCATTAATGAAATGGTTTAGTTCAATGTTTGATAACAACTAAATCTGGGCTTTTCTTTATCTCTCGCTTTACTTCTCTCATTTTTTCCCTCTTTTTTCTTTTTTTTTTTTTTTTTTTTTTAATGTGACCTAAGTATGCTGGTGTCAGCAGAAAAATTTAACCCTCTGAGTACGCCTAAATACTTCTATATTTACAACCCCCCAAAAGTAAACAAAAATATATGTATAAAAAAGAGAGAAATTAAGAGATTGGAAATCACCGAGTTTGTATGTATTCGAGTGGGTAAATTCAAGGGTATTTTGACTATATACTAAAAATCACCTTGTCTGATGGATCACCTCTTACACAGCTTGCAGTGCAGAAATATATGTGAATCCAAAATAGCAGTTTTTTAGTTTGCTCAAATCAGGGGCCTTTATGAATTCAGGTCAGTGTAAAAATGTGTACATAAAAACATAAACTAATTTCTGTCTAAATTATGCATCATTTTATATTTTTTAATTTAAGATGAGTATGACTATCTACTGGTGCACAATATATGAAGACATTAATTAAATTGTTTTGCACAATAGTTTTATAAATATGTTATTTAATCAGAAGATATGAAAATGAGAAGAAGAAAAAAATAATCACCCTAAAGTTTTATTTCCAACTCGTGCTCAAAGGGTTAAAACTTCTTGTACAAGACAGTACTTGTTCCATCATTTCACTTAAATGGTTGTATAAAAAGATGCTACTTTATAATGTAAGGAGGAATTCCACAATGTAACCTTTTATTTATAAACACTCTTGGTTGTTGTTTCATATTGTAGAATGCCTTTTTGATTGGTATCTTTTATTTTGTTGTTCTGTCTAATTATTCCTCCATAAAACCACACTGCAGCTTCATCATTTTTGGGGATATGAAAGGTAACCATGGTTACCTTACCTCCAATTGACAGTTCTGCTACATTTTGGCAGTTAATTTACTGAAGTAACTGACAGCTGCCAGTGAATGGAAATCTTATGTGTAAAATATTGGCATGTTAACAGCACAGGCACTGTTATGCATTCTGTGCTGTGTTTCTTTTTTTGTTGTTGTTGACAATGAAGCACTCATTATATGACTTCATATAACCTTTTTTCTACTGCAGCATTAAATTGAAATTGTTTTGGTTTTTTGCAATAACTTGATGTGTCGTGGCTCACAATTCTGTCGGGCGCCGGGGGATAAGAAATGAGCAGATTAAAGAGAACTGCTGTCAGTTAAATAGCATTCGACAAGTGTGTGAAAGACGTTTGTGTGGCAGTAGGGGTAGACCACCGGACCTCTGACAGGTATGAGCATATTAAAATCCACCAGGTGGCTTGTGTGTGTGTGCACAAGCATAGACCTCTGCTACTGGTCTCCCAAATATTAAGTGTTTATCTCTTATGCGGCAGACTTTAGTGGTGTCATATATTTTTGGCAGATCTATCCCATCACTCCTCTCATCTAATTCCCTGCCTGGTGACACATCGACTCACAACGTCTCCTAATATGGTTTAACTAGGGAAGCATCAGGCAGCGTGAAGAGCGATGCGCCTTTCCCTCTCTACAAAGGAATGTAACAGATAATTGCTCTGGCATTAACTGTCTCTTTTTCACCATTTTCACTGTTGTAATTAGCTCAGGTTCCCATTTTGCAGGGACAAATTTGTTTGGGCCTCATCCAGGATGACAACAGAATCGCATTTAGAGTATGACTACAAAATTCTGCTTTGGCATAGACTGCACTCAAAGAATATGTAAATGACATACTGTATATGCTGATTCCCAGCTTGGTGTTTGTGTATGTGAGGGAGAAAGAGAGAGAGAGAGAGAACCTTTGTGAACAGATCAGTGGAAGTAGGGGCACGTATAAGATAATATCTCATAATGGTGGGACACTTTCTCAAAAATGGTTTACTGTTTAGTTACCGAATATGTTCCTCGTCAGAACTGTCAGAGAGCATTCAGCATGCACACACACACACACACACACACACATTCAAAGACGTCAGGAGCCAGGTAGAGGGGACATCATGTGTGGTGACAAGGTGCTGCTGTGTGTGAAAATGTCAGCCTTCACAGGCTTCCCTGAAGTCTGGCGCCATATTTAAGGTGCTCATTAGTCGCAAAGAAAATGTGCATGGAATTGAAGTGTAAGAAAGCCATTTTCTCTCCTCTCTCCCAGCCTGGTAAGCCACAAAACTAGGGGTTATTAAGTTTGAAAACAACTACACATGGAGACATTTAACTATTAAGAAATGCCTACACACTCCCACACATGCAAATAAACAATATCCCACTCCTCCCCAATGCTAATGCCATCTTTTTAAAGCAACTTGAGCTGCGCACAGGACACCGCATGTGCCGGATCACTGTTGCATTTGAATTTGACCCACTTCACGACGGGGAGTAAACAAATTGTAAACAGGCACACACATGCACAGCCAAAGGTATGTTTGTGTAGAAAAGGCCTACATAATTGCTTTGTGTCTAAATACCCCAACAATGAGTATATTTCCCAGGATGTGAGGAGCGTAATTGGTCTGTACACATAATCTGCTCAGAATGAGAGGTTTACGTGTGCGGGAGTGAACTGCACATTGGAGGCTTTATCTCTGTTGCGCTGTTACAAAAGGCCAGAGTGTCTAAAGCTCAGTGAAACTCTTGAAGCAGCCCTCTCCAACACAAATGAATGCTGTGTTGTAATGCTATTGAGCTACTGAGGGACTTTATGTATTGCTGGACTTTTCAGATAAACGAAATTGCGGATTATGCACGCCGGCAACGGAAATGTATCTGTGTTTGCGCTATCACACACAAACACACGCAGAGCGTTTCAGTAGGCCTTTACAATAAGTGGGCACCGGCATGTCCCGCCATAGCAAATTACAATGATGCAGGCGATGCGCATCCGCTACTCAACAATCAGGCCTGATTGATTCACTGCTGAGCTGACCCAAGGCTTCACTTTGTCTGTGGACGCCTTTGAGGCGAGCTGTCTCTCTTAACCTGTGTAATTTACATGCACTGTAATTCACTCACCATCTGCAGTCTCACCTTGGAAGCACTTCCCATTACAAATGCTAATTTAGAGCACCTTGTAAATTCATTCAATCACACGTTTATGCGTAGACAATCTACACACACGGATGAGAAAAAAGCAGATATTAGCAAAAAAAAAAAAAAAAAAATCTCCTTTAAATCATGGGCGTGTCCCAATGACCCCAACATTACCCCAAGTAGTAATGGAGAGAGAGAGAAGGGGAGGCGTCGTTGCGTTTTGTAATGCACCGCCATAGATCTTCAAGCTGTCACGTTCCCAAAGTATCTTAAAATAATGAGTGTGATGAATGTGTGATTTCCCTAATTTACGGGGCCTTGGTGTGCTCCCGGCTACTTGCAGGATAGAAATCTTAAATGGGGCTTGAACGGTTCTTTTCACAACAAGAAATCAATACGCTGCGCATCTTAGGGAACTAGGAGTTAGAGAGAGTTTAATGCTCACTTAAAAGCTTTAAACACACACCTGTAGTCTCAGGACCATCACACATACGTGGTCGTGTGTGTGTGTTTGTCATTTATACCACTTGTCTCCGAGAGCCGGTTGGCTGTCAGTGGCTCAGTAAGATGACAAAGGGCATAATGGCGTTGTGCAGCAGTGTGCCATTACAAATGTGATCACCAATCACTCGAGACACAACACACTCCACGCAGGAAGAGGTAATAAGGTCTCAGTGAGCGCGCACACTCACTCCCTCCCAACCCGCTCACATTCCCACATGGGCCTGCGTGTCTATGAGACAAACATACCGGGGGGAAGAATTATCTACAGTGCAAAAGCAGTTAGTTGCTACAATACAGATGCACACATACGCCTCAGTATTCATCACAAACGGCAGGCGTTAAAGCCCACCAACACAGATGAATGAAAAAAGCCACTATAAAATGCATATAAAAGACACTGAGGGTGAATCTTTTAGTGCTTGTAACACAATAAAATTTGTCTGAGATGGTTGGGAGTTGCTGATGCCTGCACCATGTCTTCATTTATGTACTAATTCATTTTAATTTGCCTTCAAAACAGCATTACTTCTGTTTGCACTGCACCTATGCCCTAGAGACAAACTAAAATTATGCATGTTAAATGTCGCCATGCTCAGTACAGAGTGTTCATGATATTAGATGCCACAAAGCTGTTAGTTGGCTGAATGTGTGAATCAGAAAGTTTCACATATTTTACATAATACATATGAAATTATACCCTTAAGAGAATTAGAATGAAATTAAATTAATTCAAGGCAAAATTATAAAAGAAATAAGAAGAACAATCATTAAAAAAATCTATCTATCTATCTATCTATCTATCTATCTATCTATCTATCTATCTATCTATCTATCTATCTATCTATCTATCTATCTATCTATCTATCCTTTATTCAAATGGCTAATTTGCATCTGTATGTGTGTCATTGTCATTAATGTGTTAGTCTTTTTTACCCTTTCATTGGCTGAAGAGTTAAATAAACACAGCCCTGACATGGTCCTCTTGTCCTGTCACTTACCTCTGCCCTTTGACCTGAGCATGGGGTCAATGGCAGGCTACAGAAGCTGAATTTATGCACAACCTCTGCCGCTCAGCTTTTCCCCAGTAAATAGTCCTAAATCAATTAACAATTTTACATTTTCTTTGTTTAATATGTCTAGCTGAATAAAAAGTGAGATAATGAAAAACAAGGATACAAAGTATGACAATTGTGCTAACCAGTCTTCTTGCCTACCCTGCATTCACCATACCGTTTCAATTAGTGCCACATGGTTGTTGGATGATGGCCACTTTATGTGTGCAGAAGCATTAGTTTCCTCTAAGCCTGTCAACACCAATGCATGGCTTTCATCTTTCATTTTTTTTTTTTTATTATTCACACTGTAACAGTTATTTGACATCTGACATTTCATATCATTTGTTCATTTATCTTCAAATGTTCCTCCATTACGTTCATCTTTAAATAGATGAATCCAGTGTTATTTGGTTTGGTTTGGTTTGGTTTGTTTCAGTTCTGAAAAGAAAGGCTACAGATGTTGACTTCATGCATAACCTTTTATATATATATATATAAAATAAACGGTTTGGTTTGGTTTGGTTTGGTAAGGAAAGGAAAGGTAAGGAAAGGAAAGGAAAGGAAAGGAAAGGAAAGGAAAGGATCCCTCTGCGAGTGTCGCTCGAGGGCAGTCAGAGAAGTGATGTGTACTGATTGTGTCTGTTTGGCTTGCTGATGTCGAAGGGTTGGTTGCCCTAAGGCTCAGACTGAAGAAGACCTCTCAGAAAGGTCAGAGGTGAATCTTCTAAAGCGGGGTGATAAGGGAAAGTGCTAAGCACCATTTAACCTGAACACCCCTCACACTGCTCCATAAACACACACACAAATTCAATTTTACCCCAACTCTAACAGAATAACAGAATTAAGAGGTCAGCATGACCAAACTATAGCGAATATCTTATTTTGTGAAATGGCAAGGGTGGTGATCAGCCCAAGGCTGTTTTTCCTCTCATCATTATCTTCTTGCCACTAGTTTGAGCAAAACACAATGCATGAATATGCATGAATATACGTTGAGTTGTATTTATGTATATTATTTTATATTTATATATATGCTTAATGAAATAGTTGTTTATTAGTGAATACAATGACACGATCGTAATACAATGTGTTGCAATAGCATAATATAGTGAACTGTATTAAAATTTCTCATGAAAGTATTTCATTGTATGTATTTATTTATTAATAATTTTAATTAAATTATATATGAATAATCTCTATATTTTACTCGGAAACTTATGGGGACTATAAACGTGAAACTTGCACCGTCCAGGTGTTAATTTTAACAAAGGATGACATTTGACTTGATCATATGCACACTCTGAGTTAGCTAACAGGTGCACAACTAAATCCCCACACAAAAGCTGAGAACAAGTTAACATGAATCTCATTTGTGATTGGTTGATTGCTACCTGTCTGTCAGCGTGGGCTGACAATTGCGGGCGGGGTTTGTTAGACAGCACCACATGTCAGTGGCTGGACTCCAAAGACAGTTATCTTGTTCGAGTCCCCTCTCAAAACTCATTATCACACTCAAATTATTTCCACCCACAAGCTGCTTAATTAACACGCATGTCCAGACTCACGTCTGCTCAAATATATTGATTACAACATCAGGCTCTCATGTCTGCCAAAGCTTTGAGTCAGACAAAGAGAGAGGATAGGAAAGGAGGCCAGGAGCAAGTAAGAGAAATGTATGTAATACGCTCGCTACGTTATCGACTCCATTTTGTTCCTTTCCGTCCTAATGAATTATGGGTAAGCGAGCTAATGAATGGCAGCCCTGTGAACAATGGGCGTGCGGTAATCTCCCTTCTCGCTCACAGCAATCGGGTAATTCTGGGTAATTTCAGGCTTGGCCTCAATCAGTAGCATTAGCCATCATCTCAGTCCTGAAGGGGTTAATTAGGGGCCGAGAGAAAAGCCCAAATTAATTGGCTCTCGTCCGGATGAAGGGTAAAATAAAAAGAGAGAGAGAGAGAGAGAGAAAGAGCTGGGCTTTTTAATACATTAAGAGCAGCTGACAGCACTTAATTGCCATGGACATAAATAGAGTAATGACAGAAAAAAGAGACAAAAATAGCCAAAATCGTCCCTTTCCAGTGTTTTTTGGTGAAAAATGAGTGAAGTTTAATCTTTCAGCAGAAAGGTCAGATTTTTGGACAGGGCTCAAAAGCCAAACAGCCACCCAGAAAGGGGTCTAGGGAAGTGAATTTGTGCTTGTGTTCAAGAGAAAGAATGGGATGAAGGGGGGAGCCGTTTCAAGACAAGCCCTAGGTGTTGTGGGATATGTGTTTTCTTTCGTTTCTCTCTTTCACTTCTCTCTGTATTTTAAGTGATGGTATGGCGACGGGCATCATGCATCTGTGAGCATGAAACGGAGTCGGCAAAAGCACTGAAGGAGTGCTCTCCTCCTGGAAGCCTCATCAGGACTTGTCATCGCTCTAATGAATATCATTTAAATTGCTTTGTATATGAGAGAGTTTGGATGTCGATTTAATTTGCGCATGTGTTTGAGTTCTTCTGCTTGGCTAGGCGAATAGAGACAGATAGAGAACGGGAGGGAGGCTAAGAGAGAGAGTGAGGAAGGCAGACTAATGAAAAGCGAGCTGGGGTGACAGCGTGATGAGACTCGACCCGATCAGACGAGTTTGAAAGGAAATTCTGACAGGGCTGGAGAATAAAAAAGCACACTCATGTGCACATACACACTCAGGCGCTCGGAGACGCCGACTACACACATGCTGCATCTCAGGAAGTGTTTTACGTTATCAAGTCCACTGTTGAATGGTGGTTCGCGAGGGGGAGGGGCACACCTGTTCTCATTTGCCGATATCCCCTGTCGTAGAGGGATTGCTAATGACGGCTGAGGATGCGTCCGCAGGCTTTGTGTATATGTAAAATAAATAAACCCACTTGCCCTCCGTGCGCATGGGAGCCTCCTCGGCTTTTAAGCGTGGCCTTATCAAAATAAAATTACAATATATGCTGATACTGTATTTCAACCCTCCCCCTCGTCCCCCTCCAGCACTCATTCTGAACGCCCGCACAGTACTGAGTCGCACTCTGTGCCGTGTGCCGTGAAATATTACAACCTTTCCTGAAGCAAAAGATATAAATCCGCATTGAGGAATTGCAAAAACAGCACAAAGCATTCCCGGCCCGGCGCTATCTAGTGAGGCGCTGATGATTTAGCATTGCAGGTGCATCAGGACCCCAAGCTCTGCAGACAAAGCCCAACCCTGCAAGCTTTTCGCTTTCTCTCTCTCTCTCTCTCCCTCTCTTGTGCCTGCTTGATTTTTTTTTTTTTTTTTTATTCCGATGGTAATAAATGCGTCATTTGTAATTCATTTCAATTACTCAGGCTTTTTAATTGAGTCGGATCCAATTATGCCCTGGCAATTAGTATAATCAATTACGCTTTGATTACGCAGGTTTTCATGCTTGTCACTGCAGGATTCGGCACAGATGGGGGAAGTGCGGTGTGATTTCAGCCCATCGTCCTCGCTATCTCTGTCCCGGGGAGGAGACGGGCCAGGTAGATCTCGGTATGTTTTTCAACTGCGCCTCTGATGCGGGATCCAGGGGAGACGTGCTGATATGCTTGTCAAAGTCAGCATTCTGACTGCCACAATTCATCTGAAAGTTCCACGCACCTCACTTTAAGCAGCACCTTTCTGCCATTCTTGGGATTTATTGTGAGCGATAAAATTTGAGCTGTGAGAAGATGGGTTTCAGCATCGTTACAGAGAGCACTTTTAAAGGAAAGTGCGTCAAATGCCTTACACAGAGCCGTGAGGCCTTTAAAAACCTCATATAGCGTCTGGAGGGTGGGCACATTTCAGCCATTATCATGTTATTCCAGCAATATCAACAAAGCATGCTGGGCATTTATATCCTTGATCTCTTGAAGGTGGTGAATGCACATTCGAAATAGTGAGCTCATCTTGGTGTTCTTGATTTGACATCTGCAGTCTTTTTACTTTGATATTTTGGTGTTGTCTACCATACTATGAATGCAGTTCAGGGCTGTACAACACTGAGCCAAGTGCTATGGTATCACTAGGGTGACCATACGTCCTCTTTTTCCCAGACTCGTCCTGGCCAAGATTTCTAAATGCCTAAAATATCCAGGTTTGGGCTTTGTTCTCTTGTTTTCATACTTGCTGAAGGGAATGATCGAAAAGTAATTTGACCAATAACATGCAGGCATTATACATAATCAGCCAATCGTGGCAAGTGAGATGGTGGGATCTACAGAGAATGATCAAAGTGATTCAAATACATGTACATATTAGGTGTGTTCAACTTGAAGCAACACTACGCAGATCCGATCGGCGTATGACATCAAAGTGCCATGAGAGCTATAGAGAGCAGATGGCTCTTTATGGTTTTGAATCGCTAATAAACTGATCGATCTGCACAGTCCAACACACCTAATATGTATGTGTATTTGCATTGCTATGCATGATATTGGTCAAACTACTTTCAGATCATTATCTTCAGCAAGAATCAAAACAAGAAAACAAATCCAAAAACTGGGTATTTTAGGCCAGGACATTTCTTGGAAAAAGAGGATGCATGATCACTCTAGGTATCACGAGTCAATATTGTTTCACTGTTCCAGTAGCTCAATATCGGTATCGGTTTGATTCCCAGAGAACAGACACAATGAAAAAATGGGACCCGGTTGCAATAAATTGTCTTATCAGTTTGGATAAAAGCATCTGCCAAAAGCGTAATTGTTGTGTTCCTATAACAAGAGCATCAATAAACTACAGTGCAAGGTCAACTGGCCACTTATGACTGGAGAAAAAAAAAAGTAGAAAATTCATGTTACTTGGCAACAACTTTAATTATAAAGAATAAATTGTAAGACATATCAGCAATTTAAGGTAATCCAACTGTATTTAAGAGACCAAGAAGATTAGACACTATTTGGAACCTTTCTGGTTGTAAAAAGTTTTATGTCCATAAGTATTGTTCTAAACTGTGTTGAAAATGAACATAAGTTTATACATCCTCTTGTGTATGAAATGAGGGGACGAGGAACCGTAGATTTATGTGAAAACAAGTTGTTTACTTTTACATTTATTAATTTAGTAGACAATTTCATCCAAAGTTATTTACAACTGAGAATAACCCAAACATAAAGATGGAACCCGAGCTCTAAATTCCCCTCTATGCTATTTAATTAATAATGTTGAGTGAGAAGTTCATTGAAATAAAGGTGGATTTGCGGTAGTGGAGGGATGCCAGAAGAGTTGTCACAGGTGTGAGGTAAGTGATCAGTTATATTCAGTCTCTTTGTGTTGTGACTGATGGGACTGGATTTTTGGATTGTTTGCGCTCCATATTGCGGTTGCGTATATACATGGAAAATTGCATTAATACACAGATCAGCAATGTTTCACTTAAAATATATTTAAATTAATTTAAATATGTAAACAGGAATTGTTGAAGAGTTCATGAGAACATGGTCTAAGATTTTTGTCCCCAATTGCTAGTCTGCATCTATAAGAGCCGATACTCAGCTGGAAGTAACCTTTCTGACAGACAGTGAGAGTAAAACAGACACATAATAGGATATTAAACTTTAACTACCCTGCATTCATTCCAGTCATCTGGGAAATAAATGGCCAAAATTTCATGCTCACAATTTCATTTGTATCACATCAGAAAGGTGGAATTTATTAGTCTTTTTGTTTAAAAGGGTATCTACGGCACACACTAAAAAGTTGTCCCTCCCTCACTTCGGCTTTTCTCCATCTCTCGATCTTTAGCTCTCTCTCATTCTGACTCCATGACATACGTCTTCATTTGAAAGGCGTCAGTTCATGCCAGGCTGGAACTTTTATAGGTTGGGCTCTGTTTCCCCTAGAGGGCTGTAAACTGTTGCACAGAAATAAAAAAAGAAATGCCAAGATCCCTCTTAATACTGAGAGTGATTTTATTACATGAGTGTTGAACAGAATTGGAGTTGTGGAATTGCACGACTTGCCAGCCAAAAATGGCACAGTTAGAAAAGAGTATGTCAGAAGCGTAAGAGTCTCTTGACTTTCATGACTTCACAGTGCCATTTTTCTGCATTTAGTGCACTTATGTGCATAATACGTTGTTATTTTCAGTTTATTTCAGCATGAAAGTATAAACATTCATTATACACACTCTACGATATGCTACACAAAACAAAACAAAAAAACTACAAATAGAATGTTTGAATTCTTATTGTATGGTTACAGGCAAGTTTGATAACATTCCTTATAATTATTAATTGAAGAGTATCATTATCTCATTTTTGACCAAGATGGCTTTTAGAGGCTTTTTCATTGGAACTCTTCAATTCTTCTCTGTATTTTATTTATTTATTTTGCAATTATCTTCCATTTATTCAACCGTATGTCATTTCTAACCTGTATGACTTCCAAGTAACACATGAAGATGCATTTTTGAAGAAATACCTGGCTACTTTTTTAGATTTAATTTAAGTAAAAGAAGACTGGGGCTTCATATAGAAGTGGTCCATATAAATCATGTACTATATTCCACAGCTTTATGCAAGGAAAAAGTTGCAAATTTAGTCTTTATTTATTTAAAAAACACCTTTGATAGTTAATAAGAGAAGTAGCATAAATGAATCATTTTAACAATATATATGTTTATATTTTTTTAATAATTAATTGATCAAGTTCACAGACATTCTAAATGATTTGTCCACAAGTTGGACTGACAGTTCTGAAGTGACTCAACGATTCAAATGGGCAAGTTCTTCAGAGAATAATAACTTTTGGTTTACATAAAGCTCTCATATGGCTTCCGAACACTTTAAATATAGTGCATGTGAGTTGTCCATTTTTTTAAATTTTATTTTAATTTATTTTTATTCTACAAAATGAATAAATATTTGGAACAACACAAGTGTGAGTAAATGATTGAGTAAAATCAATGTTCACTACTTCTTTCATCTCACCAAGATCCAAAAAAAGATTCACAGTTCTCTCTCCCCTGTTTATTCTGCTAACCGTGTAGCAATCAAATGCTCTCTCACTTATGGATCTTCCCACTTCATGACTCCAACCCTGAGCAAGGGGGGAGAAAAAAAGAAAAAAAGAAGAAAAAAAAAAACCTGTCGGCGTCAGTGCGGATGAAATTGAATCTCATTTTCGAGGATCTCATGGGCAGCTGATGTTTTGATGAGATGAACAGTTGTCACGGCAAGGGCCGGGGCCGGGGCAGCGAGAAGAGATCTCTTCTCTTAACTAACCTGCATCTTGACAAGGCAATCAAGAGGCACAGGAGAGTAATTAAATGATAAGTTCATATTTGAGGGACAATCGAGTGGCGCAGGCCCTCTTGTCACGTCTCCTGGCCGTCGTGATGAATACCCTTATTAGCAGCCACACTGCTCCCTGTCACAGGGGCCAGGCCTGACAGCAGGGCCCGTGACAGAGCCCCTCGGCACCCCTGCTGAGATGGCTGCAGATAGCCCTCTGTAAGGACACCTGGAGGTACATAATGTAGGACAGTGACGCACGCAAAGGGCTAAAATGTGGACGTGAAGTCAACAAGGGGGATGGCGATAAGTCATGAGCGGGAAGTGCCAGGTTGAGCATGTTAACGACTGGAGTCTGAGCAGGTATCAAGAAGAAGTGGGAAAAAAGAGACTGCACGACTGCCTGTTTTGATGCTCTGTAATTGAAGGTGGCAACCACTTCACTGCTGACTATGAGATATGGTGTTTGTTTGGATGTGTCTCACTGATCTCCAGTGCACACTTTGGTTCAATCACGAGGTGGGAGGAAAGAACAAGTGCCATGTACGGTATTTATACAACACGGCACACTTCCCTCAAAGCTTTATTCAGCTTAAACATTTGGGTCACCACTAGGAGCGAAGCAAGCATCTCTTGAGCTCTGTTTGTGATGCATCTGATTGCAGTGGATCCCCCCTCCCCATCTGCAGTGCTTTAAGTCCCACTTGCTGTAATCCCACGTTGTGTGCCACTGGCTCGGCAGGATGCCATTGTGATCCTCTCCCCATTGTGTCGGCGGCATAAAGCATCCTCTGTTGTCTCGCCAACTTCCTCCCTCAAACACAGCTTGTGTTTTCAATGCTTACATCCCCCGTGCAAAGGAAAATAAACCTGGGCCCTTTGACTATCTATAACGGTGTTGTGTGAATACAAAGGGTGGGGAGTGTGTGTGAGAGAGAAAGTGGGAGGGTGTGAGAGGCTGAGGTGAGTGAGCATTTGCAAGCGATACCCTCAGCCAAAGAAAACCCATGGGTGAGAACCTGTAGATATGAGTCACTGCGATGATTGCATTTCAATATATATCGCGAGTACTTTTCCCTTTTAAACTGACGTCGTCGGCACTTATGGCCGCGTTTGAGTTTAGGGATCAGTATAAAGAAATAATGAAATAATAATATGGTAATATCAAGAGCTTGAAATGGCAAAGGCACCCGAAAGTCCTGCGGCAGAGCATGGGGCAATAAAGTATGCTCCACTTCAGATTTCATGTTAATAAATCTGAACTCCAGAGAGTCTGCTTAAATTGCACCTTTATATAACTTCTAAGTAAAGGTCAATCTTCTTGTTTAAGGGAATTTAAAGATCAAAATGGCTTCTGTCAGTGTTTCCATATTATACACCTCCATCTTGCTCGCACCCTTAAGCAGCATGAGGTGATACTTTTTAATCATTTGTGCACTACGTGAATATATCCAACAGAATAATTGTTCTCCAGACTGGGCTGAATCCAGATCTTCATAAAAACGGATGTCATATTTTCCATCTCACCCTTTGTTCTTTTTAGTTTAACAGCAGGACCCAATCAGCTAATCATTGTATGGTTGCTGTATTAAGCACCATACATGGAAAGTGAGGTTCTCCAGGAAATAAGAGAAAAGGGCTGATGTATATAAAAGCTGTTAGAAGGGAGTGAGATGCTTACAGGGTTACACTGTTGAGTCAATCCAGTAAAAAAAAACAACAATGGGAAAACTGCAGTTTTATTGCAATATCAATAACATAATCAATAGAATCAATACACAATCAACAGAAATTACCTCTCAAAGAAAGGACAGTGATGAATTATGAAAGTCATTAAAGGATAAGTTCACTCAAAAATGAAAAGTAATTGGTCATATAATTAAATAGGCCCGCCTCCAAACACACGCCATTGACCGATGTTTTGATAGTAAGTGTTGACATTTTTTCATAAGAAACAACCTACAATGACATACTTATAGGGTCTACTTATAAAATATCTCTGCATTTTAAGCTGGAGTAGCTTTATTGATCATTATGTAATGTAAAATTCGTTAGTTTTACATAAGGTTTAAAGGTGGGGTAAGTGATTTCTGGTAGCCAATGTTGATATTTCAAATCACCAAAAAAAAAACACGCCCCTACCCCAAAAAGGGTCTCGCCCCTATTTTGATAGCTCCACCCCACACATATGTACACAACCCAGGCAACAATTATGGTGGAATCTGCTATGCCAGCCGGCCGAGGTATATATTTCATCAATAAGTGAAAGCAATGTGTGTTATATGGTAATACCGGTCGAATGTGTTTTGGTAGTACTGTGTGTTTTAACGTGAATATGTGTTTTAACAGCATATATTAGTTCTGTGAAACAAAGCAAACCAATGTTACTCACTTATCGAGAAGAAACAAAGTAACCTCGGCATCCGATCACAGGCCTTCCCGCTCCTCGAGTTCTCTATTGCGCTAGAAAGCTGATCTGATATTTACACAAGTACTACTTCTTGCTTTATCGTAGGCATCCTTTTGTTCCGCAGATGTTTTCCTCTTTTGTTTTTTATCCACTCTTTTGTTTTTTATCCATCTCTTTCTGTCATCGCTCGGTTTGGCTAATGTCCGTCCTGTGCACTGAGCACTCTCTCTCTCGTCCCCATCATGAGTAGACACGCCCCTTACTGCTGATTGGATACAAGTTTGTTTTGGGACTCGGCCCAACTAAATTTTCTAAAGTTTTTGGAAAAAATACATACCACACCTTTAATAAGGTACATTTTATATAAAATATTATCATAAAGTTTTGCCATAGGGTAATTTTCTCTAGTCACAAATAAATTTTACAAATTTAAAAGCCCTTTCTCACCAAAAGCGAAATAAATATGCCTCAGGGTGGAGTACTGTAAATGTAGAGTACAGTAGAGGGTGCAGCTCAAACAAACTGCATGAAGAATATGCAGGAAAAGAAAATTCAACACTATTCAGCAAAAAAAAAAAAAAATAATAATAATAATAATAATTTTGTGTCATTTTTGCTTAGCATGGTTGAATTGGATCATCAAAGGTCAGTAGAGACATTGGTTAATAAAATGGGATTAAATGCATAAATTATATTTGTCTTAGAATATTTAATTATTGCAGGTGTGTATAATATTCTAAGTTTGCATTTGACTGTTTTTATTCATTTTGAGGAATACTGAATCTGTTTTTGTGCAGGTGAGATGAGTAAATGTTCATATTTAGTTCACACAGCGCACACAACGCCTCCGCACTCACGATTTCTCTCAACATGACAACACGAGAGCTGTCAGTCAAGATAAGGAAAACAAAGTTAACTGGTTACTTATTTGAAAAAGTAACTCAGATATTTCCTTCTAAATTAAAAGGAATGTGTTACTTTAATAGTTACTTAAAAAAAGTAAGATAACATAACTTGTAGTGTGTTACACTTCAAATAAAAAGAAAGTACATTGAGCTACATGTGATTATCATCTGGATGAACGTTTGAGAGGTCAACCTGAAAAGACTTTTTTAAAATAAAAACCTTCTCACACAATCTCACATCCTCATCAGCAAGAGCAATACTATAAAAAGGCCTGCTGCTGAAATCCTTCCTTCCTGCTCCTCTCTCTCCCTCCCTGTCTCGCTGCTCTTAGCCCCACGGAGAGAGCCGTCAGATGTAGTTTGTCCTGACGGCTGATGGATCGGCCAAAGACACTCGTCTCTGGGCACTTCTCTATATATCGTTAATTTAATGCATGATGACGTGGCCAATTACAGGGCGGCTGCACGCTCAAATAGCATGTCAAAACCTGTGTATCAATCTATTAGATCTTGTCTCTTCGTGGCATGAGTAGGCACCTTAAAGCAGTGGTGAGACGCTGGGGGAAGAGAGAAAGTGCTGACCTCATGGGGATCTGGCCTCTGATCTCACACAGAATAAAAAACAGCCTTAACAAGATATGCTAGCAGGTGAACTTGCACCTTCCATCTGAATGGAGCTCTCATGTTAATGTGTGTGTGATATCTAAGAATAATGAACTAAAAGTCAAGTAGTGTCTAATATAGGCAAATATACACTACTGCTCAAAAGTTTGAAATTAAGAAGATTTTTAAAAATATTTTGGAAAGAAAAACTTTTATTCAGCAAGGATTCATTAAAAAGTTACAAAAAATACTTTACAAATAAATGCTGTTCTTAAAACTTTCTGTTCACACTTCATTAAGCAACACCCATTTTTTAACTAATAATAATAAGTTCATGTGACACTGAAGACTGGAGTAATGGCTGCTCAAAATGCAGCTTTGCCAACACAAAGATAAATTACATTTTTAAAATAGACTAAAATAGAAAAAATATTTCCCAAAATTGCTGTTTTTGACTGCATTTTTGCATAATGAACATAAGGCAAAACTTACTGAATTTTTGAATGTTACTGATTGTCATGTTTGCTTAGAATGAAAATGCATGCTCTTCGAACAGTTTGTGTATATTTTATCATATATTGATAAGTACAATGAATATTATAAATACATAAAAATATAAAATACATTTATTACATCTTTTATAAATATTTATTTATTAGTTTGTTCATTATCTCACTATTAAAATTAAGACATTCCTAAAAAAAGACAATGCAACTGGTTGCACAAAAGAAAACAAATGTATAAATTCGATCAAATTTGTCTGAATCAAGTGTTCCACCACACCTGTCCTTGGTATAAGGGCACAGGCTCCAGGGTTCTGGCACAGTCATGCCCCCTAAGAAGACTGGCATCTCGCCCCGCTGTCATTCCACACGGACGCTCACACCCTATCTGGGAGCGATGCCCCTCTGTCACACTGATGAAAGTTTTTAATAAGTCCAGCTTGGGCTGATGAGATGCTGTTGATTGAGGTTGATCCCACTGGCACATCTTAAGATGGAAGCTTTCTAGTGACTAGGATGGATTATTCAACCTTCAATATGTATTTAGTTTTATACAATTTTAGATGTTACTATCACACAGTATGAGCGAGAGGCACAGAGGATAGGATCAGCACTGAGCGTTTTTTGACGAACTTCAGAGGCAAGAACTAAACAGGAATGTAAACAATGGAGTAAGGTAAGATCTTCAAACTGCATGGTAAAAGTCTGAGGAAGCTCAAGAAGAAGGAGTAACAGCAGGTAAGTATAGCAGGTGAGTCCTTTACTCACTGGATACAGACGAGACCAGATGACTGATTGTGGCGAAGTAGTGTTTAAATACAGTCCATAACTTACACATATACAGTGTATATATATATATATATATATATATATATATATATATATATATATATATATATATATATATATACTGTATATGCACATTCGCAGTGTTCATAAACCTGTGGCTTTTGTTAAATATACCATGTGTCTTTGTGGGTCTATCTGTATGTGCAAATTAGGTAGTCTATCCCACAATAACCCTCAAGCTCTTTTATTGCTTGCTCTCTCTCTCTTTAGTCTTCCTTTACGCCCTCTCTTGGGATTTCATATCTGATGGAGAGGCTGTAAAGTTTGTCTGCTTTAGTTCACTCTTTGATGCTGTCACATTTGATCGGCTCAGAAAGTTCTGGCCCATCAACTGCTTGCAAATTAGCATGTCCTTGTACATGGAGTAACAATTGTGCAGCCGTCTGCATCTTGTTTCATACCCACCACAAAACAGGAGGTCCAGACCCCAGTTTTTTGTGACTCTCACCTAGACTGGAATTGACCAAGGAAAGGAACTGAACAAGGTGATCTTTGATAATTGCAAAGATGTCAATATTTTTGGGTGCTGGTCCCCAAAGGATGGTGTTCCAACAAGGCTTCTTGACTAGCTTAACCAGCAACAATTACTGCATTGATATTCATGATGCTCTAAGCAGGGTTTTGCCCAATTCAGAACTGAATTAATAATCTTTTAATTTCCAGCTGAATTAAAATTTTGGTAGCAAACATGATGTAGAACTGCCATTCAAATTAAATATAAAGAAGTAAAATTAAAATGAATTCAAATTCATGTTACTGAAAATTTGTCTAGACAATCTTTAAATGTTGGCTTGACAGCCTTCCAAAAACCATAAAAACAAAAATGCTTGTTTGAAGGTTATAAATTCTTCGAGTCACTCCTCTGATGCAACCAGTATATAATTCGGTTTCCAACTCGTGAACTGAAAAATAACAGATTTTTCAATTCTGAATTGAACACAAGCCTGGTTATAAGCTGGTCTAGACATTCACAATATATATTCCCCATGCTAGTTGCTAGGAAAAAGTGCTACATATGGGAGAAATGTATGAATGTTGAGAAATGATGCATAACTGGCAGTCTACTCCACACTAAGATAGCTGAAGGTCTTGTTCTAAATATGTGACATTTGAAAAATCACACGATTGCAGAGCATGAAGCGCAAATTGCAGTCAAGAGCCACAAAACCTTCAAGTCTTCCTAAGCTTCCACTCGTTTTCCATCCATAGCGAGACTTCTGTCTTTTTCTCCAGTCCCAGAAGCCTGTTTGCATACAGTGCTTGTAGCAGTGGCTCTTTTCCTCAATCTTGTCGAATTAGCATATGCTCGTGACAGCTCTGGACGCCAGTGGGTGGATCTCTGCACCTCTCGTGTGAGGTAGAGGGTATCGCTCGTGTCTCTTATGTAAACCGTAGGCTTTAGATGGAGCTTGGCTGACGATGTGATGTGGCCCTCGCCGTCTTCCAGCGAGGGAGTGGACCCGACAGTCCCTGATCGCCCGAATGACAGAACTAATCTCCAGACCCGGTGCCGTGCTCCGAACTGCGCTCTGATCAGCTCCCATTAGAACTAAACTCTTTGAATGATTTGGAATGAAATCAAAATCAATTTGCACAGCCCTCTATTCCTAGCCGTCCCCCTGGGCAACGGGCCTTGTCACATCCTGTCGTGCCGAAATTGACGTCTTGACACACGCATGCAGGGGAAAAAAGCACGAGAGTAAGCGAGTGGGGGGTAGACGAATGAGTGAAGATGAGAAAAGGCGAAGCCCGATGAAGACGAGGCAATGGTAGTTTAGGAGTACTCCAACGTGTCACTGCTGAGGAAGGACAATCATGAGCTGTCAGTCAACTCATTTGCAGGACTGGAAGCCTTTAGCTTGGTGAAGAGTTTCTCTGACTCATGGGGTTTGCGTCCACGCTCTTGTCCGACACATGCTTTAGCTCTGTAGGCTGAGATTGACAGAGTGACAGGAGACAGGTAACCATATGGACAGGTCTGTGATGCCAGGTTTGAATGACAGGATTTGTCACAAGGTTGGACATGGTGAAATGTGATTGGCAGGCCCGCTTTTGCCTGGGAACACAACTTTTTTTTTTCTTCCCCCTGCCTGTGACATTGTACATCTGCCAGAGACATGCACGTCTAGGCAACAAGATGGGGAAGAGAGACAGAACGAGAGATTCGTTGTGTGTCTCTCTGCGTATCTGCATGAGATGTGCGCTTGTGTTTGTATACGCTCACGTTCGAGCGTATATTTGCGAGCGTGTGCGTGTGTACATCGAATCAGGTCACCGTGAGGTGAGTGCCCTTATCAGGCATGCACAGAAGATGTCGTCCATTTGCAATGACATGGGCTGCGATATCAGGGCTCTGCTTGCAGGGGAGATGTACTGTTTGTCGTTTTGACAGTTTTGGGTGGGCTCAGTGCATTTCACGGCACACACAGTGTGAACTTTGCTGAAGAACCGTCAGTCTCTAGCTGTCTTGTGGGGATTTCAATCTTAAACAAAACAGGGAGAGCGTAAAAGAGTGCGGATATCACAGACAGGATCCTTTAATCAGTCCTGGTACTGTATCACTGCAAAAAGCAGATGTGGTTTTTTTCCCCTCCTGTATTGGAGATGTTATTACTACAGAAATGTTCAAAATAACTTCATAGATTGTAAGGAAATTAATTGAAGCCGACACCCAAGAGCAGAGGTGCAGTTAGCTGCCACCTCCGTTGTTTTGCTAGAACACGAACATACGGATAATAACAATGATGTTGTTTACTTATCCGTGCGCTTGGGTTGAAAATAAGTAGAGTGTCTTGGAACCACTTTGGTGTAGTGAAATTATTTTTGGTTGTCTTTACTTAATGATATAATTAGTCTGTGTTGTAATGATAATTAATTACTCCATAATTAAAGGTCCATCAATAGACATTAATTTAAAGTGTTGGCTAATTAATCTTTTCTTTGACGATTGCACCTGGATATGTGCTTTGCCTTAAGCAGATGTGCAGCTCGTGGCCAGCCAGAGCAGAAACATCTGGAGCCACTTCACGTGTGATATGATGCCTCCACTGGTCAGTAGCCAAGTGTGGATACGACACTCTTGCTAAACGAGCGAATCGGAAATGTCAGTTCATTGTATACTCACTGACATTGAGGGCTAAGCTGGCTGGTTTGGGGGTCCGCATGTCTTTTGACCCCGTGGAGACACAAGGCCTTCACTGCGATTAGTCACAGACGTACGCTTGACTTTAACATCCACTGAGAGGTGGAAATGTTGCTCTGCCTGATCAGAGTTGTCGGATACTCTGGAACATCTTTAGCAACTGCACAGCAGCCAAGAAGGATTTTACAGTTAGATACAAGGTTCAGATGCTAATGTCATCCACTGGTCAGGAGGTCATTTTTTAATATGTAGAAAAACAGGGAAGAACCTTACAAGCCAGTATTTAAGCACAGTATGTTATATTGTCATATATCTATCTATATGCATGACATTATCTATCTACACAGCTATTCTACTAACCCGTACACTAGTGTCAGAATATCACTATGCACAAAGTGTTCAATTGAAGTACAGTCGTAGCAGTGTTGCTGACATACGTTGCATGCAAGAAAGCCTAAAAAACATGTAAATATATGTCATCTTTGGATGCAGTGTAACACATCGTAAAAGATAATGATGTAGGGAAAAAAAAACTTAATCTGCGATGTGTCCCTTGAGATGAAATCAGTCACTTTTTCTTTGCTAATGTTTACACGTTTCAGCTACAATGGGCAGGTGATTAGACAGGATGGGGGACAGTGGCAGCGGAGACCTCTCTCTCTCCCGCTCTCGTCGCTAATGACGAGTCACATGTGTGCAGCTCTCCAGCTTTGACAGACACAGTGTCAATCATCACCACGGAAACAGACCCCATGATGTCACCCAGCTGGCCCCGCTCGACAGCTGATGGGCACCAGAGACAGAGCTGATGCCTTTCCTGCACTCTGATTGGCTGGATTATTCTACTGCAGTGCTAATGACTATGGTGCAAAATGGCTGTAATCTCATTATGGCAAAAAACACAGGATTTATTCTTCTCACATGCTCCGATATGGTTTTTCAGTTCTGATATTCTTATTTATTTCATGATTTTAAATGCAATTTAATTTCAAGCCTTTGTATTATTCTTTATGTTATGTATCTGTTAAAGAAGTCTTTCTTGTTCTCTTCCCCCCCTCAAATTTCAGTCTTGTGGGTAAACCTACAGAAAGACATCCACACAGAAGGCACACACAATCCTACACAAACTTAATTCTTAGAGTATAAACAATTCAGCTGACAAGTGCTGCTGAATGTCAGGAGGCTGTAGTCAAGCAGAGAGGAGGAGAGGGGTGAAGGGTGTACAATAGACTGCACACTCCCATGGGTGTAATCTCGCTTTGTTTACGCTACCAGAGTGTTATTTTAGCTGTCTGTTTGGGCCACAGCATGAGTGACGTGGATACGGATACACTGTCTGAGAGAGGGTTGGCTGCACAACTTGACTGTCTGTGTTAATGAATGAACACGGATTTAACATTTTAAAATACAGCGAGTAAAAAAGTACTGAACATGTCACTATGTTTCCTAGTAAATATATTTCTAAAGGTACATGTTGACTTGAAATTTTCACCAGATGTTGGTAACAACCCAAGTAATCAATACATACAAAAATAAAACAAAACAGATACTGTAAGTTCATAAATTATGTGTAATAGAATGAAATGATCCAGGTAAAAAGTACTGAACTACTGAAATGTTTTTAATACTTAGTACAAAAGCCTTTTTTTGGTAATGACAGCTTCAAGATGCCTCCTGTATGGAGAAAATGTTGCATGCATTGCTCAGGTATGATTTTGGCCCATTCTTCTACAGTCTTCAAATCTTGAAGGTTCTGTGGCCGTCTTCTATGAACTCTGATCTTTAGTTCTTATTTTCTATTGGATTCAAGTCAGGTGATTGGCTGGGCTATTCTAACAGCTTCATTTTCTATTTCTTAAACCAACTGAGAGTTTTCTAGGCTGTGTTTGGGATCATTGTCTTGCTGAAATGTCCACCCTTGTTTCATCTTCATCATCCTGGTACTGTAGGTGTTGGGACTGAACTAGCTAATATTAATTCCCACTGACAAAGGGCAAGATTGCTTTCTAGTTACTGATAGATTTCAGCTGGTGTCTCGGCTTTCCATGCCTTTTTGCACCTCCCTTTCTTCATGTGTTCATTACTTTTTCTCTTTGTCATTACATTCTTTTACACAGAACTTAAAGGGGTCATATGATGCGATTTCGATTTTTCCTTTCTCTTTGGAGTGTTACAAGCTCTTGGTGCATAAAGAAGATCTGTAAAGTTGCAAAGACTAAAGTCTCAAATCCAAAGAGATATTCTTTATAAAAGTTAAGAGTCAACCACACACCCCAAAACGGCTCGTTCTAACATGCCCCCACATCTCTACGTCAGTATGTGGGAAGATTTCCATAACGCCGCCCAAATGTTCATGCAAAGAATGAAGGCGTACCATTTATTCTCTCTGTTGCCGCAGCTGCCATGTTGTGGAATCGCTGTGTGTTTCATTGAAGTGAAACTTTGTTTGGCCTACCAAAAGAGGACATGACTAGAAATCAGTAGTTAAGTTGTATTTCAACACTGTTCCAGAACAGTTCAACCCAAATATTCCGATGCTTCGCATTTTATGGAGGATGAGGACTGTTTCCTGAACCGGTAGCCTGCAATGTGTCTGTGGCACAACGGCTGTTTCTATAAAGTTGGGCAGTTCAAACTTTGCAAGGACAGTCTGGTGCTTCTGACTCACAACCTGTAGGTACGTTTTTTATATTTAAATAATTTGCCAATGATGATTCAAATGCGAGTTTTGAGCAGTAGAGTAGGCTTGTTGTTTCTCAGATCACAAATGCAGACATGGTTTTATGTTTATGCAGCGCGATACGCAACACAACGCGTAAAAAGACAGTATATGTCATTATAATCAGTAATTATGTCTCCACTGGATGCAACAAATGCCTGTTTGTAATGGGTTTTATTTGTTTTCTCGTTTAGTGATGTCCGGATCGCAAACGAATCCTTCTATTTAACCAGATCTTCTTAGTGAACCGGTCGAACCAGTTCACCAAATCTATCTGAGTCTTGTGCTGCTGGCCTGGGAGATGGCATAGTATGTTAAGGGGCGTAACATTTCTGTCACACGCTTGAGGCTTTCGGCCAATCACAACGCACTGAATAGCTGGCCAATCAGAGCACACCTCACTTTTCAGACCGATAAGCCTTGTAAAAATCGACGCGTTTCAGAAGGCAGGGCATAGAGGAGAAACTATTATGTACATTATATGGAAAATAATGTGTTTTTTTGAACCTTAAACCACATAAACAAATTGCATTAAACCAAATACACAAAATAATCATATGACCCTTTTATTTTCTGAACTTATTTTATTTATTTATTTATTTATTTATTTTTGTATGTATGGATTACTTGGATTGTTACCGACATCTGGTGACAATTTCAAGTCAACAGCACCTTTAGAAATATATTTACTGAGAAAAATGGTAACGAGTTTAATACTTATTTTACCCGCTGTATTATCTGTTTATGTTATCATGCAATATGGTCATATACACGATCATTGTACACTGCACATGAAAGTAAAGCTCTTACCCTTACAAAAATAGACTGGTTGTACAATGGTATATAAATTCTACAATAACATTCTTATTTCCACTGTATTACACAAATACCTGCTTCCACAGGCTTTACAGTTTCAGTCCCATCTTAATGTAAACATGCACATCCTCTCATATTGTTGGTTTGACCATTGTTTAAGCCTATACAGTATGCCTTTCTCAGAAGTATATACAAAGTGTGCTTTGATGTAACATGCCGGAATGCATAAAATGCACAGTTTTGTCGGGTTGCACAATGCAAACACCAAATTGCAGGTCTCTGCGATAGCATCAGTGTAAACTGTGTGAGCTGAAAGCAGGGATTTGTATATAGCCATTCTCGCTCCTGGGTGGGAACCTGGACTAATAGAATATATTAGAAGATTATATTTAACAAAGTGTCCATCTCAAATAAGGTCCATTTTTCATGTGACAGCCATTCCAGGGAGGCCCAGAGAGGAAGAGAGGAAGGAGAAGATGGCTGTCTAAAAAAGCTGGTTTGAGGTTGGCTTGGTATCCATTAAAGTGTGGAGCATGGTGCATATTTTCATTATTCACACAAAGGTACATGTCAGCTAATCACGGCGAAATCGCAAGCGTTTAAAAAGCCAACAGACAGACTCCATCCATTACGTCAATTATGAATTAGCACCTCTCCGCCATCTCTCTGCACGGAAATGTCTAGTGCTGTCTTAATTAGCCAAACACAGGGCATCAATTCCTCCCAGCCAATGCTGTCTCCTCCTGCGCGCACACACGCGCACATACGCACACTGAGCCGAGATTTGAAATGGCGCATGGGGACATTTAATGAGACAAGTGCTCGTGTTTGTCATGCTTTGACGATACATTACTGATCTGATATCCTCGCCCATTTCAAGTGTAAAATACATCAGCTGTACTTGTCCTGAGCCAGATTTCAGAGGAAAACTTAACAACCAGACACAATATATCACATTAATGCACACACCTGCTGCAATCACATCCTTTCTTACCTGTAATAAATTACAAAAAAGAAACAAAAAGAAAAAAGAGAGAACGTCTCACAGTATACCTCACAATGATGAATCAAGTATAAAGTCAAAAAACAGAATGGGTTCTCTCCGTTGTCCAGCTTCACCCGAGTCACTGTCTCTTTAAAGTAGCCCCTCCCTGCCCCTCCCGCTGCCACGGCTACAGCCAACGAGCATTGTGAAGTGTGACATGATCATGCTCACTTTCCGTAGTTAAGCCCTCGCCGGGGGTCGGCCTCTCCAGCTGCTCAATGAGTCATTTGATTGTCATCCACCTAGTGCACTCACAGAGAGAGGAGAGAAAGAGAGGCAGACAGCGACCGAGAGGGAGGGAGGGAAGAAGAGAGAGGGAGATATGGAGGGAGGGACACATTGGAGGCAATGGGAGAGAATGAGAGGAAAGGAGGGGAGTGAGAGAGAGGAAGAAAGACAGAAGTCAGTTTTGAGAGAGGGAGAGAGAAACGGAGCCCGGAGCATCGTCTGCCGAGGATGACAAGCAGTCACAGAGTCTAAACCCCCGCGCAGAAATAAGTGAGTTAGAACAGGGCTTCTGGCTCTGTAATAAACCGTTTAATGGACAGACAGCCTCTCCTTTCCTTCCTCAGGGTAACACTAAATCCCTCTTTATTGTAGTTTGCACAGATGTTAGTGAGTTATCCATTTCTCTAATCACACTGGATGCTGGCACATCCATCTCGAGGTGAAAAATAACCCCTCGCCTTTTCTCCCACAAACATCCCGCAATTCCTCTCTCTTGCTCCATCTCTCTCCCCCTTTAATGTCGGCAGTGAGTCATATAAGGGTCAGTTGCACCAATACAAATAGAATTCAAACAATATTGTGTCCCGTTTCGAGGTTTCATGCGATTAGGAACAGCCTGCGGTCAGGTTTGTTTTATAGGTTATGGTGCCGTTTCAGGGGTGCGGCATCTGGACATGATATTGCCGAGCGCCTCGTCATAAAGACAGACATTGTCCCGAGGCCTTCGTCGCAATAACGCGATTCGCCACCATAGAGCAGAGACAACAATGTCAGATTGTTTTTGAACTGCACAATTTCATAACGGCCTCACAGTCTCAGCCAACAGCAGCAAACGCAATTAAGTCATTGATAAACAACAAAGTGTGCTGGAAAAGTAAGTTTGGATTACAGGAGTCTATGTGAAGATAAAACGATAAGCAAGGGCATATTCGATTTCACCTGATGCAATCGCGTTTATTAAAAATCAATGCAGCAAGGAAAGGACAGTCATATCTTTAACAGAAAATATTTGGAGCGTTTTCTGCGTCTTAATGTGCTCTTCGGTTATTCTGACCTCTCGACAGCTGTTTTTATGTGTTAATTCGATCGTTTTAGGTGATTTCAACCAGCACAATATTTACCCTTCATCAGACCGTTGTGAGAGATGGACTGTCTCTGACGCAGACCCTGTGAGATATATAAAAAAAGAAAGAAAGAAAGAAAGAAAGAAAGAAAGCAGAGAGAAAAAAGCGAGACCGATTCGGCATTCAGCGAAACGCAGACGGGTTAAATCTGGAAGCGGGACAAAAATGTGTCCAGCCTAATGATGTCAACTAGTGTTCACTCTGCAGAATGTGCCTTCCTGCTTTCTCTCTCCTTCTCATTTTCCTAACTGCTGAGAAAAGCAAAGTTCTGACACAAACACAGTGTCATGTAAACACATCCAATCTCCTTCTTCCACTTATTACTGTAATCTCACTATCAAACACAGACATGAAAATAAACCGCTTTTCCGAGAGACGAGGTGAGAGTGTCCCGAACGAATCGAGCCACACCGACATGTTGTGTCTTTAGGCTCTAACTAGGTGTAGAGGACTGTAAGTTCTGGAGAGGAACGTGAGGGAAAGGTCACATGGAGTTCAGAGCTAGCAGATGAGTGATGGCCGTGGAGTGAGGGGCTCTGTTGCCGGGTCTTGTACTTTTCTGTGCTGGCTGATGGGCCTCACAGCAGTAGCCTGAGTCTTGATGGATTGGCAGGCAGTGAAAGGAAATGTTGCCCCCCTCCTCTTTTTAACACAAACACACACACACACACACACTCCACCATCCCATCATTTCACCTCCCACCGCTTGAGTGAGAGATTTGCCCTCCTCTTCGTCTCCCTCCTCCCACCTCCAGCGGCCCCTGGGCTGCTCAGGAAACTCGGGGAACGAAGGGTAAAGGGTTTAGGGGGCCGGACATCTCATGACCAGGTTGAGCTTGGGGCTGAGCTTGTTGTACCTGGCTGGACACAAAAGGACCTGGAGCAGCAGGGGTGGGCTACTAAAATAAACATCAAAGGAGTGGAGGGGATGCATAGCGGACCCTTTTGTTGCCTGGAAATGGAGGGCTCCCCTGGGGGGTGTCGGGACTAAATGAGATGGTCTGTCTCGGGCGTGCTTCCTGGTGAAATATTTTTGATAAATAAATCACAGGACCCTCGACACGTTAACCGCTTAGCGACCAACAGGCCATGAGATAATCGGAATGACTTTTTTAAGCCCACTTCTCCATCCCTCTTTTTCTACCACTGGAAGCCAGCGTGTCATTTGAATAACGGCTTGCCGTGTTTGCCTTCTTTAGAAAGCATCATACACATTTGGATTGTGTTCCACCTATTGTTTGCCGAGCTCGCTCCCCTGAAAATAACAAATCCATTCTGATGTGTGTCTCTGCCGTGTCAAAACAGAGCCCTGATAATGACATGAACCTAAACCTCTGGAGGTGTCTCTAGGGCTCCGGTGCTCTTCAAGCTATTAGGATTTGTTTGCTTGTTTGTTTTCTGTGTGTAGGGTCCCCATGGATGTGTCTAATTGCTCGACGTGATTGTGTAATATATTCACAGTCAAGGAGAATAGACGGGGTATAATGTGTGCGTGTGTGTCTCGAGTTCCTCTGTGAGCACTGGTATAAGTGTGTCTCATTTGTACCTTGTGTTCTAATAAATGTTAAGCTGTCAAATAATGTGTCGTGCCACACAACGTGCCATGGACCTTGTGCAAAAGAAGTGACGCTCTACAAACCCTCGGCAACAATAAGACAAAGCCACTCAATGAGATTTGTGTACTACCGTATGACTGTTTCCACATACAGTATGTCGAGTGGGAGGTTGTGTTTGTGTGCGTGCATCTGCGTGTGTGCACTGCACCGATTAAAACTGCTTTGCTAGCAAACGATCGTGAGTGTGAGATTGTGTGTGCGCATCTGCGTACGTGTGCGTGCACTCAAGCGGTTGAGATGGTGGCGGTGAAGGGAGGGCTACTGGGGAAGAGATGATTATGCCCATCTGTGGTGGATGCCAGGTGTGTACTCCCCACCCCCACCTCTTCCCTTCCCGTTCCTCCCCTCCATCCCGGTTACGCTCAACTCCACTCATCACCCTCCATCAGCGCGCTCCAGCTGCCAGCCACCATGCTAACTAGTACCAAGGGGCGCTAGCGTGCCTTCACAGATCGCACTTACTGGTGAAACTGGAGCAACACTGCAGTCTATAAAAGCACAACTGGATGAGACGCTGTCCAACAGGGCCTGACACCTGCTGCAGTCATGGACTTCCTCTCTGCACGGCTGCCCTGTGAAAACTCATAAAAAGGAGCCCGGGACTCTAGTGCACTGATATTGACCACTGCATCAGATTTTGTTGCTGTCGATTGCTTGTTGCTTTCTGGTCAATTTAGATTCTCCTCACCTCCAGAAACTGCAGCTTGTGTTTGGTCACAAGGGTGATTTCTGTGATCATTCCACCGGCGTGCGTGTGAGAGCCGCTTGATTTGCGGCAGCACCCTGTTTCTGTGAGTCTGTCACCCACATAGACACACTCACGTTCACACCACGGGGCCACCCCACACAGAGAGGACGCGCCTCGTAAAACACCCCGCGATGGGCTAGATTGATCCCCTGGTGAAAATGGGCAATATTCCTACTGCATCGATATCAATAAAGCGTCTCAGGCTGGAGGCTGTGCAGGCCTTCTTTTTGTTTCCCTTCTGTGGTGGGTAGAGGGAGGAAAAAATCCATAGACAATTGATGGTGTCTGGAAGAAAGGCTCTATTGGAGTATATCAAATCATGGTATCGAAGAGAGGAAAGTTTGCCCTGTAAATTAGACTGTTTGCTCCAAGTTCAGTGATAAAGAGAATAGAATAGGAATGTCCTTTTTTGCCTATGCCAAATGGTGAATGGTGTACCCTTCATCAGACATGTTAATATATGGAGCAACATAGGGATTTGCGCGAGTATCATTGAACATTTATAGTTGATTGACACTAAAAGGACAGTTTGGACATTAAAGGGACAGTTCACACAAAAATTAAAATTCTGTCATTGTTTACTCACCCCATGTCATTCTAAACCTGTATGATTTTCTTTCTTCTGTGCAACATAAAATGAGTTTGAGGATTTCATTATTTATTTATTTTTTTAAAAATCTTCTTTTGTGTTCTACGGAATAAGTAAAGTCATACATGTTTTGAAACAACATGAGGGTGAGTAAATGTGTGAACTATTTCTTTAAGTACATTTACATGCACAATTACAATCAAACTACAGTGGATTTTTGAGTGGTCAAGCTAAAATGACATGACACAATGTGTAATTGAATGTCTGAAGTATTAAATACATGTCATGTGTCACCTGTCTTTTAGAGCAAGTGCACAGCACCAAGGCACCAACTGTAGTCTGATTAATATGAATGCATGTTGGACGAAGCTGAGCTACAATCATATTATATATTGTAGTAAGTGTATGCTAGTTGTATGTTTATTCAGACTACATAACATTTAAAATAAATGAATGCTTTATTCAGGCTGAAATCTAACTCTTAAAGTGCATGTAAAAGCATATACTGATTGTTGACCACTGATGCTCTTTTTGTGAGAAAGCCTATTTCTGTTATCTCTATTTTTCTGTTTGCTGGTTTAGTGGTGTGAAGGTATGGTGCCCTTCACAGAATGCTTTGTAGATGAAATCAGGCCAATCAGTAGCATAATGAGAGGTGTAATATGTCCCATGAGAGAGAAGGAAGGGGAATGGGGGTTTATCATATTGCCAGAGCCTCTATAATCTCTATTAGACTCTATAATCTCTCTATAGATACTCACATACACACTCACACAGAGTGTCATACCCAACAACTATTTTCTCATTTTCATACGCTTTTACCTTTCTGCATTATTCCACGTCTTTCCCTTTTCAATCCGTGTTCTCCCTTGTTCCACTATCAGAAGTGCATCTACTGTATAACCAGACAATCCTCATGATAATTATTCAATAGCAGTGAAAACACACAGTCTAATTGTAGTCTAGTCCTAATTACACATGGCTTTGTTTTCTAGGAATGCATTTCAAAGGCACATCAAACACTTTGAGTTGGGTGAAAAGCAATATAGCTGGGAACAAATGCAGACCTACTTTAGACCAAGTAAATAAAATAATTATTGGTGTATGATAACAAGAAATGGAAAAAATAGAACCAGAAAAAAAGCAGACATATATATGTAAGTGAGTCATGCTTATTATCTCTTATCTTGCATGTATTAGCATATGCATGAGATATTTTTTATACTTGAGTCAAACCAGCTTGCAAGAAATCCCTCATTGACAAGAATAAGAATTCAATATCAGCAGAATTAAAAGTTTCCAGCTTTAATATGGAAATGATGCATTTGAGTCTAATAAAGCAGACCCCTGGATTAATACACACGCAGTGATGCGCTATTCCTCACACATTTTGATTTGTTAAGGGCTGCATGTACATGTGTGTTATATGCGTTCCGACAGATACAATGTTGTAAATGAATACATTAATTGGAGGTGACTCTCTGCTGTGAATGAGGTGATTTTATCATTCAATATGTTTCCGTATGTTTGACCAACAATAAACTTCTCTTGACCACCCACATGCATGATAAACAGGTTTAGAATTTTTCTGAATCATTACAAATGTGTGGGACAATCTTACAAATAATGCAAAACATCAGACATTGAACTCCCCCCCCCCCCCAAAAAAAAAAAAATGTTGTAAACAAACACTGTCTCCACCAATAATATTTTGACATTTCTATGCTTGATGCCACATTTTTAGACATTTCGAGGAAAGACACCAAAGTACTTCAGCGGCTGCCTTTCATTTCTTTAAAACCACATAATGTCTGAAGCGACTTAATTGGATTGGGGAAGGCTGTCTATTTCCAGTTTCTCTCTCTTATTCTTGTTATTTTCTACATTCCCTCAGGAACGTGGAATCCACAACATTCACTTTTGTCTGGTGTCTGTCAAAGAATAAACATCAGATATGAAATTGGAAAGAAAAAGTGCATTCCATCACTGGAAGGATGTACTTCGCTCTTATCAGATATTTGCATCTAAATTGGAGTCTTGCTCTGCCTTTGAAAAGAGCACCATATTGAGCGCACACACAAGGTGTTTCGACTGGAACGTAACACATTGTTAAATGTCCAGTCACGAATAGTTGTTAGCTTTATCCAGGCCATTCATTCTCTAGGAGTATTATGTCCTTTAGCAAGACTTCTCTGATGACATTCTTGGCCTGCAAAGTGACCTCTGTAGCCTTTTAAATGTGCAATTTGGTTGTCCATTCTGCCATTCTTCCTTCTATTCTGTTTTGTAACCCAACTATAGATAACTGATCAAAATTTTAGTGCATGACAGGACTTTTATGCTTTTTTTCATTGATTGATTGATTGATTAGGTCTCCTTAGATTTATGCATATATCTCATTATTATCTTGAAATGCGTTTATCTTATTTTTAAATTTTACCATTTAAAACACCAACATACAGTAAGTGGAATTTAGAGATTTCACTTTTTTTTTAATCCTCGGAAACATTACATTTTAAATTAAGACTGTTTGCTTCAAGATTGGATGGCAGGCTGAGAACTTGTTTGCTTCAAGATTGGATGGCAGGCTGAGATATTTTTTTTTATATTTATTTATTTATTTATTAAAACGAAGGTGTAGACATTAATATATATATATAATTTATTTTTTTTTTCAGATAAGTCTTAATTTAAAATGCAATGTTTCTGAGGATTAAAAAAAAGTGAAATCTCTAAATTCCACTTACTGTTTGTTGGTGTTTTAAATGTTGGTGTTTTAAAAAAAAATATATATATATATATATATATATATATATATATGTGTGTGTGTGTGTGTGTGTGTGTGTCAATGGAAAACTGTTGTATATATATAGCTCTCTTGACCGCATTACAGTTCCATATCACTTCACATATAGTAAAGCTATAATAACGGTCACGCAGTTTGCACAAAAAGGTATTGTCAGCGCTGCCCTGACGATTTTATCAGTTAGCCTATACAGTGTAGCAACTTAAAGGCTACAAATGACATTTCTCAGTAGCGATGTAATAACAGCGCTGTTTAGAGACGCTGCAGCAGAAGAGTGTTCAGAGATGCACAGAGGTACGTTAGCCTAATTCACACAATCTCTCTCTCTCTCTGTGTGTGTCTCTGTCGCTCTCACTCTCTTTCTAATAACTTCATTAATAACTGCATTAGAATGCTATCAACGTCTCAAGCCTCCGTTACCAGTTTAAAACGACGTTTTGGTACTAGTAAAAGAGGCATTGGATGAGATGCGGAAGAAATAGTCCTACTCACAATAGCGATTTAAGTACAAAAACCAGACGAATCCCTTTAAATAAATTATTGGATCGATGTCTTGAGGTGTGGTAACCGTCGGGTGTGCATTATTTTTCTAATAATTCAATGGCCCGTCATCAATTATTCCTTACATATTCAACAGTTTTCCATGAAACTTCAAATACTGTGTTCATATGTCTGACTCTAAGTACAGTAAGTTTCCCCCCAAAATTCATGAACAAAGTGGATGTGTTTTGAAAGCAAATGCCAAATCCATCCTAACACTTTTGACAAATGAAAACACTGTCAATTCAACTGTAAAATTATTTAAGTCAGTGTAATTTAAATGGAAGCAAATGCCGTGGTTCAAGTGGACAGAATGGCATATTTGGCAGCACCTCTGCTCTTCCCCTGATGGAGTTCATTAGAATGATGTCCTTTACATACGTGTGTGTGTGTGTGTATGTGTGTATGCATGTGTGTATGTGTGTGTAGTGTGTTTATGTGTGTGTGTCTGGTCTTCCTGGTCCAGTCCTTCTTCAGATTGATTCCATCAGCACTGCCTCTAATCCACTTACTTAATGAAATACATAATTAACATATTATAATTGCAGTAAAGATGGTTTTGACAGAAATCATTTCCCGTATCTAATACCATAGTAATTTAATCTGTTCCCCACTCCCTAACACGACCCCTCCTGATTAAGTTTCATCCCTTCATTTTTCGATGCACAAAGAGCGTTAGTCAGTGTGGGTTATAAGGGTGTGTGTGTGGATGTGTACTTTCTCCTCTGCCTAGTTTGTCATGATTATTATTCTCCATTGTCCCTGTCTTTGATTGATTGACAGGGCTGTGGTGTGCAGATGGGTCATGTGACCTGGCAGATGGCAGAGAGGAATGAGTGAGCAGTTTCCCTGATTGTGTGGTCTCACGCTTCTTCTCTTGATATGTTTCATAAATAGAGTATTACAGCAAGAGCAAAGACAGCTAACAAACGAGAGAGAGAGAGAGAGAGAGAGCGAGAGAGAATGAGAGAGAGTTTTTTCCTTTATTCTTGTGCTGTGTTATGAGGGTGAGATAAACCTTGTGTGTTTCATTGGAAACTATAAACTACTCCTCTAACTCTGTCTAAGGGCTTTGTGAACACCCAGCACACTTTGGTGACAACTTGTAATCATTTGTATGAGATGAAGAAATGGCAAGATGTCATAAAAATTGGGCTTGTGAGAAAAGTATGACTTTTATTATTTCTGTAAGAGTTTGTGTTTGTTAGTTTTCAGTATTGGTTGTATGTTTTTGTACAATATCTTGTAATTTCACCATTCTGGATAGTTATTTCATACATACATGCACACACACACACATACACACACACACACACACACACACACTCAACAAAAACAACTGATGAACTATATATATATAAAGAGTTTGGTTCCAAATTGCTATAAATCCATTTTGATTAATTTGAGTAAAACTGTGTTTTCTTTACCAAGAAAGTGGCAAGATGAAAACCACTATTTTATGTTTCAGATTTTCACATAGCATCTTTAGGTTATAATAACATTAAAAATTCAAATCCAGATTTTGATTGTCAAATATATATTATAGAAACTGGTTATTTTTTTCCCAAAATGCAATAAATCCATTGAATCCATATAAAAATTATTTTTCATATTGAAATTGTTGAAAATACACAACAAAGTAAGTTGATCCACATACAGTATGACAGCCTCTGAACTTGGTCAGTACTAATCTTATTAATAGCTTATGTTTCTTCCCCACTGCAGAAAACACCACAGGTTCATCAATGCCGTCAAAATGATTCATTTTTTAGGGCTGCACGATAAATTGCATGCGATCGTCATGCGCATCTCGTCAGTAAAGCCAGTTCTGTGATTAGTAGTAAAAATCTCAATCACATGCTTTCAGATGGAGAGGCATTTAATACACAGAGCTACGCAATATTGTGTTCATAATCGAAAGCGATTCATCTGTGATTATGAACGCGATATTGCATAGCTTGTCAGTTACTGTTTACAATGTGTGGAATGGTGCGCTGTGATTGGTTGAGCGGATGTATCGCATTCTGCAGAGAAGGGAGACTGGCATTTGTTGTGGTTTGGAAATATAGGGAGAAAACATGACAGAATAACACAGCGAATATCGCATTTTTTGTGTAAAATTATTTATTATTATTATTTATTTTTTAAAATGTTTTTTAGCGTGTATGTGTTTATGTATATGTACAGTTGTGCTCATAAGTTTACATAACCCTGGCAGAATATGCAATTATGTTAATAATTTTAACAAAATAAGAGAGCTCCTGAGAATTGCATGTTATTTTTTATTTAGTACTGTCCTGAATAAGCTATTACACATAACAGATGTTTATATACAGGGCCATAGCTGGGGTTTGCCTGGCCCCAGTGCAGATTGTACCAGTGGGCCCTGTTTGAAATTGTTTAATTTGTATGTTCGTTCTATTTATTTATTTGTGCTATTTACACAATGTTTACGTTGTTTTTTTTTTGTTTTTTTTTTTGTTTTTTTATGTCCAGGTACAGAAACCTAATAATTAAATGTAAAATAGCACTGCATAGTCTGCAGTGAAAAGAAAATTTATTCAGACACCTTCAACATTTCTCAAAGTATAACAGTTTATTTGCTTTAGTTTTGAAAATGGTAATAAAATATGACAAGAACTTGGAATTAAACTGTGTCAGAACAAATTCATCTTGATAATGTCAGATAACTTTGATAGAAAGGTATGTAATGGATTACAATCTACCAAAAATTCAGAAAATTCAGAGAAAATGCATCCATTATAATGATACACATCTGATTTCTTTCTCCACTGTTTACTTTCACTTACGACATAACCAAGAGTTTTTTTAGGATATCATTGAGTGTTTGAAACTTCTGTAATAGTTGCATAGGAGTCCCCTTAGTTGTACAATAGTTGTCCTCAGTGTGAAAAGATGGATCTCAAAGTCATACAGTCACTTTTGGAAAAGGTCCAAATATGCAGAAGATGCTGGAAAACCAAAGAATGTGCAGGAGCTGGAGGATTTTTCTGAAGAACGGCAGGCAACTGCTCGGAACCAATGCAGGACTCATGAACAACTTTCACAAAACAGAAAAACAGTCGTGGAACATACAGGAAACGACACACAGTATTAAGATTCAAGGATATGAAAACTTTTAAACAGGGTAATTTAGAGTATACACATCTGTTATGTGAAATAGCTAATTCAGGACAGTATTAAAAAAAAAAAAGAGCATGCAATTTTCATGAGCTCTCGTATTTTGTTAAAATTATTATAAATAATAATGATTTTGTCTTTTTTTCCATTTGGATAAAGACGATTTTGGGGGTTGATATTATTATTATTATTATTATTATTATTAGTAGTAGTAGTAGTAGTAGTATTAATATTATTATTATTATTGTTGTTGTTGTTGTATTTTTAGTATCCAATATTAGTATTGTTGTAGTAACCATACTAATACTAATACTAATACTAAAACATTGTGTGATTTATAAAAATTCAATAACTGATAATAATGATTTTGTCTTTTTTCCATTTGGATAAAAATGTATCTGGGGGTTGATATTATTATTATTATTATTATTATTATTATTATTATTATTATTATTATTATTTCTACTAACGATGAAACATTGCCAACATGACAGCATCGGTGTGTCATTCACACCACTGTGAGATGCTACAGTGTATTTGTATTGGAGCAGCTGCTGTGGTGTATTGTAGAGATGCCAGAGTTCAAGCAGAGAATGGGCTTAAATCTTAAAGCACAGATAGAGTAACAATGAGTGATTATTGCTCTAAAGAGCCGCAGGCTCCTGGGATGTCTGTAATGCCATTACCCACTACATCATCTATCCCAGCCAATAGGCAACTGACCCCACAATGCCCCTAGGTCACAGCGAGTTCAGGAGGTGGAAGAGCCAAGGCGTGAGGTAACACACTCAAAACACCAGTCCTCTGGTTCTTTCTCCCATAAACACATACAACACAAACACACCCCTCACATACTTCACTGGCTTCAGACATCAGCATAAGGTCCAGCCAGCAACCTGAGACGCATGATGAAATGTTGGCCTGTTGATCAAAAGGCCTGTTCTCATCTCCTCTTCATTGCACGTTTGACAGAGACTGAATGCAGTCAATAATGGCATTAATCTAATCCAGTAAGGCACCAGACATGCATTAGTTACTCTTATGGAGATGCAGAACAAAAGCAGGGGACTGATAGATGGAGGGGTGGATCCGGCTCCATGCATGTGCACCCGCTGAAACCAGAGACTTTGCCGAAGAAAACAGAGAGGGAGGAGGGGAAAAAGAGTGTGCGAATGTGTGCATGTTGGTGAAAGAAAAAGAGTGAGAGGTGGAGGGACACAGAAAGAGAGAGAGAGAGAGAGAGAGAGAGAGAGAGAGAGAGAGAGAGAGAGAGAGAGAGAGAGAGAAAGCAAGAGATTGTGTTGAGTAATGAGCACTGTGCTCCCAGAACAATCACGCTCTCCATTTTGTAGTGTGTTTTCACCTGATGTATTGTCTGTGTTGAGGGAGGCCTTGTAATAAGACCATTTGGGTCCCTCATTTGTGCGCATTAGAGGCAAATATCTTACAGTGCCCTTAAAAGAGCCTGGAGGCCTGGAGAAACAGCAGTCTTGAAGTGCATTTGGAGCAGGTGACGTAAGGAGAACGCTCCTGATTATCTGCTAAAAACAAGAGCACATTCACCACAGGTCTCCGTTTCTCCATCTATCCTATAGACTCCACCTAGACTTATTTTTAGCAGGTGTGTAATTTCTGACTGCAGACTTAGGGGTTGATAATCAAAGCTCTGTGATTATTACAGTATATATGAAGTCTCTCTGATCAGAAATGAGAGAGGAATAAATCCTGGGAGATTTGCTGTGTCCTCTCTTCACTGACTGCCACGTACTCCTCTTTTGATTACGCACGTGCTGTGCGATCAGATTGAATTGAATTTGTGTTTGTGTGTGTAAATAGGCCATCCGGGCACGTGAGGGATATGACAAGATGAAGAGGCATCCAGAAGCATCAGTAGATGCAGCGTGGAAATGATTTTAATCAAACTCACACCACTTATCAGAGCCAGCAGATGGAGGAGCCAGATTCTCTTCCCTTAAGCTAAAGATGGCCACCTGAGAAAAAGATGTGTTCTGGCAAAACTTTCCTGTATGGCCATGCTCGCTTTTGGCTGTAAATATATATATATATATGTATATATATGTATATATGTATATATCTTTATATATATATATATATATATATATATATATATATATATATATATATATATACATATAAACACCCAGCACACTCATAGTAAAAAAGTTAAATATATAAAATCATTGTTAATGTGTTGCTATACTTTGTATTTATATTGTTTTGTTTCATCATTTCTTTTTTTGTATACAAAATACAAGATACTTTGCATTTCTTTTAAAATTTAAATTTAAATTTTAAGCTATTATTTTCCTTTGGAAAATAAAATGCTTATGTTTAGCTATGGGTCATATGTTTTTGTCTACAATATCTTTCATTATCTCAATCTATCAATACATATTATTACAAGTTGTAATGAGACCGGGTTTATTAATATAAAAATAATACCTCAACAACAGCAGCAGATTAACTATATATACCTACAGTGTAATAACAACAACAATAATAAACTTTATATATATATATATATATATATATATATATATATATATATATATATATATTATCTAACATACTGATTCTGTTTAATGTATATTTTGAAAATGAAATCAAACACACACAAATACACATTTTTATATTATAATTGAATATAATAATTTATAGATATATTTCTAATATATTATAAATATATGTCACTGACGTACTACTGTGCATATTGTGGGTGATCTGAATGTATTGTAACTGTGATATAAAAACAACACAACAGCCTACGGGTTCCCTTTCATACGTGAGTCACTCTGATTCACTCGCTGTGCTGCACGCACACATACAAACATATTTACATAGCACCTCCTATGTCAGGGTCACACGGTGTCTTTCTCAGAGACAGTGCGACATGTGTGAGGAGAGACGGCAGCTAAAGCAGGGGGTGGGGCGAGCAGGATAAGGACGGACTGAATGGCAAGCGTACACGAATACCGCCACATCAACTGCCAATATGTTTGGAGGCCTTGGTAACAGCATGTGGTCTCTGGGGAGAGCTGCAGCAGTTCAGGAGAATATCAGACGGAGGGGAAAACAATTTCTGGTGCCAATAATGCAGCACAGATGAAAAATGTTTTAATATTTGCCGCTGCTTTATGACAGCCACTGTGACAGTGATGGAGTCAATGTCAGCTTTTTCCTTTTAAATGTCATGCTCTGTCTCTGTTCCCCCCTGTGTGTGTGTGTGTGTGTGTGTGTGTGTGTGTATGAAAATGTTTGTGCGGCACATGTGTATGTGTGTTATTTTTATGTTGTGTGTGTGAGATATCCTGGCAGCTGGCAGAGTTCACTCTTCTTCTCTCCATTGATCACACTGTGCTTTTTTTCCCTCATCATTCAGTAATAGCACACATGCCCAATGCCCAAATCCACAAATGCCTTTTCGTCCGTAATGAACGATTTACCCCCCAAATGCCCTCATCACCTCCCGTCTCTCACACACATACACACGTTTCGCAGTCATAACAAAACTGCTCTTCGCTGTCAAAAAAGACGCTCTTCTCAGCAGTGTGGCTGCGGTTTATTATTTATTTTTAATTAGTTTTATATGCGACGACGATGGAAGGAATTAATTAGAAAACACAGCACGGTTAATTATGTATACTATAAACTGTGCACATATATAATAACTACAGTATCTAAGTAACCATATCATGTTTCAATCATTACATCACACACAAACGGCCGCCCGCGCATAACCTCGTGACCTAATTCACATTTAAATGATGCATTAAAAAAGCTTTGACCCCTTCATGAACTGTGACTCCACCCAGTCCCGCATGACCCAGACATGCACCCAGTCAGCGGGAGAAGGAGTGAATTAGTTTTCTATTGTCATTCAGCCCACAGAGCAGCACACTAAAGAGAAGCAGTCATCTCCTAATGACAGGCGGCCCGGGGAGCGTTGCTACACTAAAACCACAAGGTCAGGCAGAGATCAGAGACAAACTGATTTGAGTTCACTTTCAGCATTTACATGACCCTTATCGCCACGGGTGCAAATTTCTCAAAGAGCAATGCTTCTCTAACATTCTGCAGTAAAGAAAATTATATATAGAAATGTTTTTGCATAAGTGTAAAAGCTAATCTTCAAAAAGACAGATTAATGAGGTAACACTTTATAGTGTGAACAATGCAAATTAGGACAGTTTTATCAAAAAATATTTAACAATATTTTATTTACAGACTTCTGAACACATTTAGCACTATTTCAGCAATTTAATCACTGAAAAAAAGTTAAATTGTCTTCTATGTGAAATATGGGATTTATTATTTGTCCCTGCTGGGGGAAAACAGGTCATTACAGTAGCCTTTAAGATGTTCAAACTGATTATGTGAAGATTTTGTTTGGTTTGTTACTGGTTCAAGTTGTTCTAACTTGACAAAGATGGTCTACCAGCTTGTCTTCAGCCCCATCATCTGGCAGTGCAACTGATTAATCATCTAGAACAGCTTGGACCAGCTAATTACCACAAACGAACTGTTTGGTTCAGCTGGTAATAATGTAATTATATCATCAGAAGAAGGTTTAACTGGATTTTCCTGTAAGATGCAACAAGATTGCCTACAATAGCTTAATAATTTGAAAATGTACATGTATTAAATGAATAATATACACCTGCATGCTTTCTCAGTGCTACTGCTTCACACAGGGATGGGACAGAAAAATTATCATTCTGTATGTAACCTCATGTTTGTGTTTTAGTTCAGCTATGGGCTCTGAGCAGATGTTCAAACTTTAAATGTTGTATGAAATAGTGTATTCTGTTAACACATAATAGTATGATGATTAATGAATACAATTCATGACGACAATTTTAGAAACAACTATTTTCCTCAAACTTTACCCATGTGCCATAAAAACTAAATGCACAAAGACTTTTTTACAGTTGTTGGAACTGTATATATTGATTAATCACTGTACTATTAAACACATACATGATTAGAATCTCTGAAACCCCAATCAATCAATCAATAAGCAAACCCATGAGGGTTAAAAAGTTGCACAGGTGATATGTTTTCTTTATAGATCGTACAGATCGTTTCACATTGTTTTCTAAAGCTTTTATGTTTATGAAAGCATTGTTGGTGAATTTTCCATGTTCTTGCTGAGGCTGATCAGATGATGAAGCTTGATCACATATACTTCAGTAATGTCAGGCAAATTAAAACATTTCCATAATGACAAAGACCCTTGTGGTAATTACTAATGACTGTTACATTTGATTGTCTCCTGATATTTAAAGGGCAATCCATCATGAGACACATTTGTCACACTTTACCTGATTTCTCACTTTTGCTGTACTCACTCTAATAACTTTCATTAACAAGTCGTTAGCAAACATTATGTTATTCCTATGAGATTAGTCATGTACATTCAAATATGAATGTGTATTTAATGAAAATATATGCATAAAGTTTCATCACATTCATAACTATTTTATACTATTTTATAACACGATCTAAACATTATATAAAGTAATAAGGTTTTTTTATTTATTAAAGAAAGTTATTATAAAGTGTTACCATTACTGAAATTATATACAGTATATATACATCTTTTTTTTTATTATTTTATGTTCTCAGTACTACGTATTTCATTGTGGTCTATCTAAAAGGTGGACCCTCAAAAAACTGTTGTTGTTCTAAACTCACCCTTTTCTTCTGAGCCCAATTAAGAGCCTTAATCAGCTAACGACTTTGGCGCGGCCCATTAGAGGGGAATTAAGCAGGTAGAAATGATAGGGTGAGGAGGAAGGCAAAATGCTGAGGAGACTGTTTGTGTATCTCTGGTGTAAAATTAAAAAAGAAAGAAAAAGCGATTAAAAGAGAACAAGCTGGAGCAGAATGAGGGCTAGCACTCTTTGGAGGCGCTGAATTAGCCAATCACACACACACGCACTGTCGAAAATTAATATGGTGAGCCTCCTCAATGTGGCAATATTAAAACTGGCCTGTTTATCAGAGCAAGAGAAATTCTAGAAAGAATAACTAAATGAATGCATACATACATACATGCATAAACAAAGAATATAAGTTGAAATAATGAAACAAATTTTCCATTGGGAGGTTTGTTCTGTTTTAGGTGCTTGTTTGCTTTTGAGACTGTTTAAATTTTGATGATGCATTATTTCCCCCTCCCAAACATATGATCTCAATTTCAATTGATTAGAAATTTCTCTTGAGCTCAACTGAACTTCTTCAACAATTTTCTTTTATCTTGAATGCATACCTCAGGCAGATAAAGTAATAATGTCATAATCACCGCTGTATACAACACAAAAAGACTGACATTAACACATTAAAAAAATACACTAAGATATAAGAAAAAGCAAAGCTTAATATATTCTAGTCTAATCCACACACACACAAATTAGAAAGTGGTCAACATACACAGCTGAGTGAATTCAACTTTTGTAAACTAAGCACAATGTTAACAACTGGCACCAGTTTTTAATGCAATGTTATCTTATATTTAAAAAAAAATATATAAAAAAACAAAGATGGCTTTACAGCCAGGTTAAGGGACTACACAAAAACAATGTGCTAACTAATATATTTAACAATTGTACTGTATTTTATTGAAAACATTATTACATATTTACAATAATTCCATGATATTATGTCTGCAATTATAATTTCTGTGCCATGTATGCAGCATTAAACGGTCTATGTACATGCACCTCAAGATATCCAAAGGCATTTGATGAAATAAAGCATATCTTATTTTGAACACAACTGATATTTCATGGGAATTGTGTTAGTTGTCATCTTTCTGGATGTGTGGTTTTATATTCCGTTGAATTCTGTTATGCTTACAACCCTGTTATGAAGACTTTAATGCATTGACGACGAGTGTAACTAACCCGTTTTCTTCCCTCTCAGGCTCATCTTTCTTGCGTGTTTGCGAGCGGGAGGAGGCAGGGGGCTGCTGGAGTTTGCTGAGAGTAGCTTAAACTTTTGCCAGAGGCTTTAGCAGCCATAAAAACGGGCCCGGGTTAGAGCAGCGGCTGGCTAATCTCTTCATATCTGGTGAAGCCCATTCTGCCCGACGCCGTGGGGTGCCACACTCTGTATTTCACTTCACCTTTTTTTCCACTTCTCCATTTCTTAGCCTCTCTGTCTTTTCCGTCTATTGGACGGCTCCCAAAACAAATCAGGCTCATCTTCTGGTGACTGCATGGGAGAGGAAGAGAGAAGAGGGTGTGATGCTTGCACTCTGCGCCTACCCCTCTCCTCAGCCTTTCTCTCTCTAGGCCTCAAGCAGTCAGCATCTGGTAGCCCCTGAAAGGGGCGAGCGTGTGTGTGGCGCCGCAAGCTCAGGACACACACTGGCAGCGTTTGAACGACAATAAAGACGCACAGCCTCACACACACACACACACACTAGACAGCTAGCGGTGTAGCGCTGTCTGAGTGATGGCTAAAGAGACAGCTGGTGTGTACTCAGCCAAAGTTCCTCAGCCAAACATAAGCTTGTCCGACCTTCAGAGGTCTGGCAGAGGAGGCTGCGTTCTGGGCATTCTTTACTGACAACTCGCAAAGACAGGTTCTAGCACTCACCTATGCTATAATAACTCAAACCATTACTCTCCCTGGATCTATCATGTCCTGATGAGGTTTATGGCAACTTTGTTTATTTCTCTTCGATGTGTTTGTATGTTTGTCATCTCATTCTCCGTCTCAGTTCATCAAGTTTCGACAGTATGGAGGAGACCGGTAGGCTATGAGTGTAAATCAGCGAGTGTGTGTGGGTGTGTGTTTGTGAATATGTGTGTTCTTTCATGTCAAAGCAGGTATGAGGTTGTGAATGTGTATGTGCGCTTGTGTCCAGGTGTGTGTGTGTGTATGAGACATCGCGAACACTGAGAAGGGCTGAGTGTTTTCTGACGCCTGTCGGACTGGGCCTGTCACAGTGGAACAGGAAGGTGTCATCAGCCCAGGCCTCAGAGCCGGAGCCCGTCAGCCAGCCGGACCTGAACACCCTGATGAGCTGACAGCCGGCACAGCACAGGCCTGTCTCAGGCCTCCCAGAGAGAGAAAGCACCTGCAACCAGCCATCTACCTGTCTGTCTGACTGACTATGGGATACACTTGATACAATGTACATCCACAACTAACCGCGGCCCTCTTTGAGTTTTCCGGGTGTGTGTGTGCGTGTGTGTGTGTGTCGCGGCTCCTACCTCTTCTGAGTCTTAACTTCTGAGTTCCAAGTTGCACCTAAACCTCAAAGTGCCAGTTTTACAAATATGTCAAAATAAATATTAATTATATGCACAAAAAACAAAGTATTTGGATGTAAAAACTGTACGAATGCCATTGGATTAGGCAACAAAATATAAATCCAAGTGCCATATGCAAACAAAAATGAGCTTTTTCCAGAAATGAGTTCAGTATCTTCATTTAGAAATTTATTAAAAACAGCTAGTTCCAAAGTCATTTTAATAGATAAAATATAATAAAATATTTATCCATCCATTTTGCTTTCTCTGCAGGATTGTGTGGGTCTGGAGCATATATAATAATACAATACAATACAATACAATACAATACAATACAATACAATATAATATAATATAATATAATATAATATAATATAATTAATATAATAATATAATAATATAATATAATATAATATAATATATTTTATATTATATTGTAATAAATTTATTATTTTGTATTAAGTTTTTTATTTTTTTTTATGGCTCCAGGCAATTTTAGTGGATGTAATATAGTAATATAATGTTTATTAAATATAAGTTATATATTTAAAGCAAATGTTGTGTGTGTATATATATATATATATATATATATATATATATATATATACACACGTACAATGTATGTAATCGTATGCTATTTAAACCCAATGCACTTGTCTTGTGAAATGTTCTGTGTTTCTATCCTTTTTAAAAATAAATGATATGCTTTGGGATCACTGTAAAGCAAAATACATTGAACACATTCTGACAATTTCACATGTTGCGGGAAAACTTGCTTTGATGACTGAAATTGTCACATTACAGATGTTCAAGCCCATTGGGATCACACATGCACGACAATTTGTGTACCACAAGCCAGCAAAGTCAAAATTTAGGAATCAAAAATGCTTTATGGCACCGCCGCATTAAATTATCAAACAAGATGCTTTCTCTCGCCGCAGCCGCGTTCCCTTGGGTCTTTGTTAAAACTGACATTACCCACGATGCTCAGCATGGCTGCCTCTGCGCGCCTGTATTACGCTCATTTTCTGGGTGGCAATAAATATTAGAATAAACTGCGCCAAAGCGAGGCTGGTCAGGGCCTCTGTTCCCTGTCTGCTCCGGTTGCCACGGCAGCTGAGTGACAGACAAGCCTGGGGTGCTGGATTAGATGAGGTGACAGAGGCTAAGAAACCAAAGGCCTCTTTTTTTCCCTCTTCACCCTTTTTCCCTCTTTTTTCCTCGTCAAGTAAATTTAGCCTGAGGAAGGATGAACATCATAAAGCTGAGAGAGGAGGAGAGAGGCCCTCTGTGATTGTTGACGCCTGCCAATAAATCAGATTTTTAATTATCGGACACACGACAAGGAACAATGACAACGTGCTTTGCCCCCACCTGAGAGACTCCTTCCAGCCGGTTCACTGGAGAACATTCTGTCAGCCACAGTCAGAGGGAAGAGAACTGACACCATAGAAGAATACCGCTATATTATCACACCTTCTGCACCTCCTCGGCCACACAATCATGCTAAAGACAAGTGCTAAACAAACACTTACAAGTGAAATCACGTGTTGCGGTATGGCCGGTGTATAATAACTGAAAGGAAGAGACCTTTTGAACTAAGTGCATGCTGGGAGGGGCACTGCAGGACACGAGCATGCTGGGTACGACTATGCTTCATGACCAGTGAGGGAACATGCGTTTGACATTTATTCCCATATGTCTATTGATTATGTACTGATAGCAGCTCTCAGTGATATGTGTCGGGTCCCCGCTATAATAGCAGCAACATTCACAAATGTTTACAGAACAAGCGGGAACCCAGCGTGCCTGTAGCTTTCTATATTTCAGTTTTATCACGTGATAGAAAGTCTAAGGTCTTTTCAAGCTCAAGGGCAAACTCATCGAATCTGCGACCTATAATGCATCAAACTAAGATTGATATAAAGACACAAAGTACTGCCATCAAGTTGGCATTTTTAAACATTCGCTCACTAAAAAATAAATCATTTCTAATCAATGACTTTATAACCACAAACAATCTGGATTTTATGTTTCTAAATGAAACATGGCTAGAAGACAGCTGCAGTGCAATAGTCCTAAATGAAGCAGCCCCTCCTAACTTACTTTCAAGAGTGTCTGCAGGACTGTTAGGAGAGTTGGAGGTGTAGCTGCTTTATTTAAAGATGTCTATCAATGCAAGCAAGTGTCATTTGGTCAGTGCTTGTCTTTTGAATATCTAGGGATTGTGCTGAAAGGTGCTCCACGCATTCTGTTTATCATTATTTACAGGCCTCCAAAATACTCTCCAGCCTTTGTTGAAGAGGTCACAGAAATGCTATCAATGATTTCCTCAGAGTTTGACTGTTTTTGCTATTGCAGGGGATTTTAATATTCATATAGATAATGCAGAGAAAACAAAATTACAAAAGAAATGATAACGGTTCTAAACACTTTTGACCTGATTCAGCATGTGCATGGACCCACACACAAAGGTGGACACACTCTAGATTTAATCATCAGTAGGGGTCTAAACATTTCATCCATTGTTATTAAGGACGTAGCACTATCTGATCACTTCTGTATTTTCTTAGATATATTAATCTCTGCTACCAATGAATCTAGATCTGTCTCTGTCAGAAGGAGATGCATTAACGATAACACTAGTGTGCGGTTTATGGAGGCTATATCTCTAACACCAAGCATTTCTGCAGACTCTGTTGATATTCTCCTTGATTCCTTTAACTCAAAAGTTAAGAATGTTATTGATGATATTGCTCCAATAATAGTCAGTAAGAAAACAAACAGACAGAAATCAGTTTGGAGAAGATCAACAGCAGTTCAGACTATGAAAGACAGAAATCAGTTTGGAGAAGATATGTGGCGGGAAGACGAAACTTGAAATTCACTATAGCATTTATAAAGACAGCCTTCATGCTTTTAATGTGAAACTAGCCACAGCTAGACAGAATTTCTTCTCAAACCTTATAAACAGTAACTTAAACAACACTCGTACTCTTTTTGCCACTGTTGAGAGACTGACAAACCCCCCAAGTCAGATTCCCAGTGAAATGCTCTCAGTTACCAAATGCAATGAGTTTGCTTCCTTCTTTTCTGAGAAGATCATTAATATCAGGAAGGCAATTAGCACATCCTCAAGTAATGCAGAGGTCAGACAGATCTGGACGCAATATCAAAAAGATACTATGTCTATTTTTGAAGCAATTGATAGCAAAATTTTGGAAGAAATAGTGCAGCACCTAAAATCGTCAACCTGCGATCTTGACACACTTCCCACATCTTTTTTCAAAAGTGTGCTTAACTGTTTAGAAGCAGATCTCTTAGAAGTGGTGAACGCCTCACTTCTTTCTGGGACATTTCCAAACTCCTGAAAACTGCAGTTGTAAAGCCCCTCCTGAAAAAGAGCAATGTTGATAACACCATTTTGAGGCAATTATAGACCAATATCTAATCTTCCTTTTATAGGCAAAATTATAGAAAAGGTAGTTTTTAATCAGCTGAACAAATACTTTAAACTCAAATGGATACCTGGACAATTTTCAATCTGGTTTTCGACTGCATCACAGCACAGAGACAGCGCTCATTAAGATAATAAATGATATTCGCTTAAATTCTGACTCTGGCAAAATATCAGTGCTGGTATTGCTAGATCTCACGTGCTGCGTTTGACACTGTCGATCATAACATACTACTAGAGAGACTGGGAAAACTGGGTCGGGCTTTCTGGGATGGTACTCAAATGGTTCAGGTCATACTTAGAAGGGAGAGGTTATTATGTGAGTCTAGGAGAGCATAAGTCTAAGTGGACGTCCATGACATGCGGAGTCCCACAAGGCTCAATTCTGGCACCCGCTCTTGTTTAGCCTGTATATGCTCCCACTAAGTCAGATAATGAGAAAGAACCAAATTGCCTATCCCAGCTATGCTGATGATACCCAGATCAGGCCTAGCCTTATCGCCAAATGACTACAGCCCCATTGACTCCCTCTGCCAATGTATTGATGAAATTAATAGTTGGATGTGCCAGAACTTTCTTCAGTTAAACAAGGAAAAAACTGAAGTTATTGCATTTGGAAACAAAGATGAAGTTTTCAAGGTGAATGCATACCTTGACTCAAGGGGACAAACAACTAAAAATCAAGTCAGGAATCTTGGTGTGATTCTGGAGACAGACCTTAGTTTCAGTAGTCATGTCAAAGCAGTAACTAAATCAGCATACTATCATCTAAAAAACATTGCAAGAATTAGATGTTTTGTTTCCAGTCAAGACTTAGAGAAACTTGTTCATGCCTTTATCACCAGCAGGGTGGACTATTGTAATGGTCTCCTCACCCGGCCTTCCCAAGAAGACCATTAGACAGCTGCAGCTCATCCAGAACGCTGCTGCCAGGATTCTGACTAGAACCAGAAAATCTGAGCATATCACACCAGTCCTCAGGTCCTTACACTGGCTTCCAGTTACATTTAGGATTGATTTTAAAGTACTTTTACTCGTTTATAAATCACTCGATGACCTAGGACCAAAAATATATTGCAGATATGTTTACTGAATATAAACCTAACAGACCACTCAGATCATTAGGATCGAGTCAGTTAGAAATACCAAGGGTTCACACAAAACAAGGGGAGTCCGCCTTTAGTTACTATGCCGCCCGCAGTTGGAATCAGCTTCCAGAAGAGATCAGATGTGCTAAAACATTAGTCACATTTAAATCTAGACTCAAAACTCATCTGTTTAGCTGTGCATTTGTTGAATGAGCAATGTGCGATGTCCGAATTGATTGCACTGTATTTTACATATTCACTATATTCTATGTAAAATCATTTTCTATTTTTAACTGTTTTAAATTCATTTTAAATACGTCAATTTTTAAATCATTTCCAATGTTTTAAAATTGCCTGTTTTATGTTTTTAAAATTGCTTGTTTTATTTTTGTTATTATTTTTATTCATGATTATTTTACCTTCTTTTATGTAAGTGTCCGTGTCCGTGTCCGATGTAAAGCACTTTGAATTAAAATAAACTTGCCTTGCCTTGCCTATGTGACAGCAGCCATTTGTTTTCCCTGAGGAATTTCATTACTAACCATGATATTGGCTAAATCTAAGGAAATGTGGTTTTAGACTGTAAGCTAGCAGCAAATATGATCTCAGCTGCACAAGGTTTACATCTGAATTTGTTGCTCCCTTAAGGGTGGGGGGGTGGGGGGTTCACCATCTACACCCCTCAGAATGTGAATTTTATGTAAGTCGTTCTGTGTAGATTCAATAACTCTTGTAAAAGCCCATTGGCTTGCCATTTCATCTATTACACTGTGGAAAATAAGGTACATTTGCAGCAAGTTTAAAACCACAACACGGAGAAACATTCGGCTGTTGAATAGCATCCAGGTATCTGTCACGAGCCACATGTGTTTGTGTTTTTGCTCAGTTTTACATTACCTCTTTAAGAAAAGCTTATCATGTGGTCCGTGTTCAGTTATGTCATGTCAAAGTAATGTCTTCTGAAATGCAGACATGTCCTCATGTAGACGTCTTTGTGGAGAACAACATCTATCACTAATCGGGGAGCAGATTTCAAACAGAACTTGATGAAATATTCCATTAATCTAAGTGCTCTGTAAGTGTCTAGTCCTCACCACAACAATCTAATATCTTCTGCGATGGAGCCACTAAAACTTAATGAATCAAGCAACGTTCGAACCGCAGACGTCATTACATGTTTTTTGATATACATTTGTTATTGTGGTTTATTCTGTTTCACACTGAAATCCATATAAATAACTGTGTTTGAGCCCCTTTGGACTGATGAGCTGCCACTGTCAATAAATGCTCCCTCAAAGCTCTCTGTGACAACATACTCAAGTTCCAAGTTTTTGTTGCACGTCCATAATGTACAAAATAGGGTTGTAAATAATATATATATATGATAAAAAAATTATATATTTATTATTATTATTATTATTATTATTATTATTACTCTGATTAATCACAATTAATTGCACTTGACATTAGCATTTGGAATCATACATTAACTAAACTGAATCCCATAATTTAATACTAAATCAACAAAATTAACATAAATAAATAAATAAATAAATTTTTAAATAATTAAATAAAAAAGACAGTATTTTTTATTAATTAATACTGACACCTCTACTGTTTCTTTTCTTTCTTTTTTTCTCAATTTCTGGGGATAAAATGAGTAAATATAGACTTTTTTAACATTAAACATTATAGCTACTATTTTTGTTTAACATTTATTGACAACAATTGCAGAATAAGATCAATTTTTAAAAAACTTTTAATTTAAATACTTATTACAATCATTGTGCTCATTGCAACCCTTGAAATGTCATTTTTATCTTTGCCATTAAAGCATTTTAAAGCTAAAATGCCTAAAGATGCAAAAAAAAAAACCACACAGCATTCATATCACAGCATTTTATATCATACCAGCTCTGCTGGCTGTTATTCTCACTCCGCTGTTGACACAATGTTCTCACACTAGATCACCTTTCTGGATTTCCCCCAGATGATGGCATATTACTTCAGCCCTGCACCCCTAGACCTATAGACACCCCTCCTCTTTTTTCCTTCACTCAAACCATGGCGAAGTCCATGTTTTTTTCCCTCTTTTGTGCTCAGAGCCACAGGAAGAGAGAGGTACAGGCACTGTGATTTACGAGTGCTTAGCTCACTAATTCTTGCCGGCCCGAGCAGGAGGCATGCATGTTTTTGTTGGTGAAGGTGGTGCTAGTGCTGTACACCCCGACACTCTGGACATGACACTTTTCTTACAGTGCCTCTTATCTACAAGTGATCATTTATGGACAAATTCAGCCATCCTGAGATGATCACTGACTACGGCAGTGGCAGACAAACACTATACATAATATATATGATATACACTAAGAAGCATTTACACAACAGGAAGAGTAGAGGTTTGTGTATGTCACCTGGATAAGGTTGCGTCGGGAAAGGAGCACATGTTTGACACATCTGAAAGTCTAAAGGCCCTTAATTCCGAGACCATACAGAAGATGTTATCATTTTTACTTTATTTTTTCATTTAATTTAATTTAATTTAATTTCATTATTTTAATGAATATTATTAATTATTATTTTAATTCCATCTTGTACTTGTGTAGTTTTATGTTTTCAGTTTTAGATTAAAATAAAATAAAAAATAGTAATACTAATTAAATGTAATATAAAAATACATTATTTTAAACTATAAATCATTTTAAATATATGTCTAGTGTAGGTAAGGTTTTTTATTTTTATTTTTTTATTTGTTGATTTAATAGTATATATATATATATATATATATATATATATATATATATATATATATATATATATATATAATTATAAACAAAAGCATAACAACTACTACTGTAGAACATTCAAATAATGTGCCAATAGTGTGGTCTTAACATAGCTTGTGATGACAACCCTTGTATTAAATTAGAAACAAATGCAAAATTTAAAACAATAGCAAAAATGTGTGGTCTCAGACTTTTGGACTCCAGATATCTTCTTCTATATCTCACTCTCCCTCTTAAACATTTTGTCAGCTGTCATGTCTTCTTGCACACATCCAGTTTTTAGCAGTTTAATACATACTGTATAAGTAAACTGTGTGCCATCACTTCACTTTATTTGTCCTGTAGGGGGCAACAAGCTTTTTTTGGTGAGTCACATTTATTTAATCCAAAACTAAAAAAAAATAAATAAATAAAAATACACCCTTACCATATATTTAAAAAAAATTTCAAATAAAAGCAGTTTTATATATCTATGGAGTCAAGCATTATTGACTTACAAGTCTGTTAGGATAGAAGCCCACGTCAGTGCAACAAATCGTGAGTGTTTTTGATCAGCACTCGAGAAGCTTAAGTAGATAAGACATGCTTTAGCAGACTTGGAAGGAGTCCAGCAGCCATAGATGAGACAGAGGGAGAAACAAAGAACTAGTTAGACAGAGAGAGATGGGGAGCAGAGAGAGAGAGATGGAATAAGACATAATGTGAGTCATAATTTTCCAAAACAGAACTTAAAAACATTTCTAACATATGTTCTGAGAGACAGGCGAAAGAGGGCGCGTTAAATAATGTGCTTTTGTCTGTGATTGCCATCTGAGAATTTAAAAGGGCATGAGAGAGGCAGCTAATTTTGCACAATGGACTGGATAACCTTTTAGGATCAGCGGATTACGTCCTGATTAATCAGCCATGATTAGGGTTCATCAAGATCTGTGGAATCAGCCCTGTCATGACTGTTTTAGAAATGCCATTTATTTATTTAGTCCTATTTTGAGAAAACATTATGCCAGGTTGTCATGCTGACAGGAGCGCTATCACTACTCATTAAAGCTTTAAAAAACGAGAAGAAAAAGTAGAATCAGTCTCTCGGCCTGTCACAGGTTCCTTTAATGGACTGTGTTGATGTTTGGGATGTGCGGAGCAATAGCTGAGCTGTTATGGTGGAGTGCGGCCCACAGTGACGGTACAGGTCCCTCTCAGGAGTTGAGCGGCTCTGGAAATATGGACGTCGAGAGAGAATGTGGCAGATGGCTGACAAGGCATTTTTACCCATAACGCCCCAGTAAAACTTTAACTCCCGAGATTTAGTGCTAGCGCTCTGCACTTAGCAAGCTGCAGCCAGAGTCATATTTTTTCAAAAGTCCCAAACTGATGGTTCTGCAAGGTTTGCATAAACATGCTTTATTGATTGCATTGTTAAAAGATTCAAAGGGTCAGTATCATTTAGCTAAAGACAGTTTTAGAGGACAAATAAAAGCTAAAAACTGCTAAACGTTTGGGTGGGGAATATTGATTTTTTTTTGCGAGTCGAGGAAGAAGTAATTAAATAATTAATTCTGTTATAATTATGATTGATGTAGGCATTAAGGAGTCGTTTCGAGAATAAAAATAAATAAAATAGTTGGTGCTAGCAAGTTTATACCTTAAAGACCCATAGTCGACTTCAAAACAGCAAATGCTTAAAAAGACACGTTAAGGGTAAAAATAAAGAAGCCCAAATCGCTTGAACTGAAATATCGTTTGACGTGTTCATTCTCCTCATGACAGCCACGGCAGAAACTAACAGCCGGCTTTGTCTTCATTGTAGCAAGTTTATGAAAACATTTCACTTCCACAGTCATTTGTATTCGACTATGCAAAACAAGCTCCCTGATAGGATGTGTCATCCTAATTGGGCCCATGATGCCAGTAGGGCGGGAATTATGGGAAGGGGCTGATGTGGAGACGGGCTGAGCGGTGGAAGGGATGTGCCGAGAGAGTCATCCTTCTTACCACGCCAGACGCCAGCCGAGTCTGAGGGGCACACAAGGGGGGCTGATGAGAGCGTGTCGGGGGGGTACGAGTGGGCATTATGAGGCACAGGTGACAGAGTCTCACATCTGCAGCTGCCAGCATTTGGGTTGGCTTGTTTGCTATAGTTTGAATGGATAGGGGGTGGGGTTGCTCAGGCCGTAGAGAGTTGGTGAGGGGGTAAAAGGGAATTTTCTTCATAGTGCACAGCTGCTTGTGTCACTTCTAGGGACCCGTAAAAGCAAAAAGCAAGAACAGTTGAAAATCTGCGAAGAAAACTGGAAGCTCACTTTGTCTTTCTCATTCTCCCTAATGCCTCTGTGTGATTTAAATTCAAAGTCGCAATAAGTCTACAAGTGCATTTATATAAATATTTAAAAGTATGCAACAGTTTGCTCCAGGCCTCAAATGTGATCTGAACTGTGTTCCAATATACAGTGTGTGTCTGTGCATTAGTGTTTAGAGATTTTTCAGTGACTCTTTTTACTAGTTAAACATTCATGCCAGTAGGTGGTGACAAGTGACTGCCTTTGAAGTGAGTCATTGAAGCATTCACTCAAGTGATACATTCAGAAACAAAACAAGTGAGTGGTCCTTACTATGTCCTTACTATATTGTACAAAAAGTCCCTGGAAGACTTCCGGCAAGATTCTGAATTGTCCCTCCGGTGGACACTTCACTATCCCATGAGGCCACAGGAGAGAGTTGTGAATGACAGTAAAGTGATACAACTGATGCTGGTAAATCACATGACAAAGATAAAATTGTTAATTTAGTACAGTTATTATAGGATTATACTCACTCTACACACATTCATAGTATATAAAACATACATTTTAAGGGGTCACAAAGTAATTACTTATTACCTAATTCAGTATTTGATTGAGTCATTGAATCATTCACACAACTGATTTGTTCAAAACACTAAATCATTAAGGAATCAAGTAATTATTTAGTCATTGAATCATTTACTTAACCAATTCATTGAAATTGACCATTTCAAACTGTAATTTTACTGTTTGTATGTTTGTTATTGTACATTACTTTTGTTATTCAGAAATATGAAAATGCTAAACCATAGTAAATTCCTGCTTACATATAAAACACTTTTTTACAACGGTAGTTAATTATAATGCACACATTCCTGATTGTTTGGGAAGAATTTTTTTTTTCATTAGTAAACTCACCACTGGTATTCGCTATCACCAAGCTTGGCTTTTGCCCAACATTTCTCGCTCGCAGTTTTATTATCATCGTCTCAATAGGACCTTGGTCCAGTGTAGGCACGTACCTGACATCTACACCCGGGAGCAGCGCCATCCGTTAAGCATGACGACATAGAAAAATGGGGCAACTGCGCACGGGCCTGAGAGAACCACAGAGGTGGACACTGGCGGGACTAGCTCGGTTTATCTTCCAGCATTAACATGATGGAAAATATGAATACTTGAATCTTATCGCAGGTGTGCTTTATAACAACATTCATCATAAGACGTATTATGTTTTTATCAAGTCGGGGGGAGAGATGGGAAGCCACTGATTCCATTTCCACTCTGGTCAGCACAGGATCCTGCTTGCCTCTATTATCCTGATTTCAAGAGAGAGAAAAAAAAGCAAGAAAGAAAGAAAGAAAGAAAAAAAAGTTTAGGGAAAAGATTATAAATCCTGCTGAGGCTTTTTTTCCCACTCTTTGTTGCCAACTCTGTCTTGAAATTAACTCAGGATCTGCGGGCCCAGGGCTTTAATAGCAGAAAATAATAAAACAGACATCGGCAGGATCCGTTACATTTATATATTAAAGGCTAGAGAGGGTGTGATGTACTGGCCGATAAATGTAAGGAAATCCTTCAAGTCTTTCTCTTTTAATAATTCTGTCAGCCTTGCAAACCATCTGACCATTGTGCTATTAAAGTCATTTTTTAGGTAAAAAAGAAGAAATATCATCAGTCATTATTATCATTTAATACATCTTTTTGTGCTCTTTTACTTTCCTGCTTTGACTCAGAACCCAGAAGGACCGAACGCATATCTAACCGTGTTGCAGAAATCCATTAAAAGGGAGAGCAGGAGAATGGGAAGTTTGCCACCGAACAGTAGGAAAGAGATTCGATGATGGCTGCCTGTTTTACAGAGTCTGTGGGGAACTTACAGATGGTGGATCTGTATCATTAATTCACTGTGGCTGGAACTCAGCTGAACTGATTCATTGTCTGTGGCACAAGTGAGAGTTAATGATAGTTTATTCATAGTTTTAAAATGTCTTTAGTCAGAATATGGCTGTCCACTTAAATCTGTATTAATACATCAGATTGCTACGTAGCATATCCAAGCATTTTTATGTCTTTTTGATTCAGGGTACAAAAGAGCCGCTTGTCCTTTTCACTGTCAATCAGGCCATGACAGTTTGGATACCATCAAAGTCATAGCTCTTGTCAGAAATCATTTGCTAAACATTTCCGTGGCTTAATGCCTTCTGAAAACCTACTACAATTAAAATGTAAAGTTTAACAGAGATTTGTGATGGATGAGACTCTGGATGTTTGACATCAGATGAACACTCTCTTTCAGCCAATTACTTGGTTAAAAACACTCTAGGGTCAGTAAGATTTATTTATTTATTTTTGTAAGAAGTCAATATTTTATTCAGCAAGGATGCATATATTCAAATGGAAAATAGTTATTGTAAATTGTAATATTTTTAAATCACACTAATAATAACAAATATTATGTTTGGGCAGATGGGCAGGGTTTTAACACTACTTTCCTTATTTACTTCCAAGTGTGTGTCTCTATGATTTGTTTTTCAATTGTTAGTTCATGTATTATCCATTGTTCAATGACTATTTCATTTTTTAAAAAAAAAACATTAAAACACAGTTTCACAACCATTTCTAGTCTTGCCTTTGTTATCATGACTTGTACTGCAACATGATACCGTAGCATCAAAATACTGTTCCATAAAAATTTCTTCATGTCAGTTTTCTGACCCAATATTCCATATGTACTTTTACAATTCATACTATAAACAGGAAAAAAGTGAGGTAAGTCATTCCAACAAAAGAAATAATTTAGCCTACTTGGCTAAACCTGCATTTCAAACAAAAGTGAATGAAACACACCAAGTTAAGCTCATATTGTATCCCCCTCGGTTTAATTGTGCTAGCTAAATACATGGGACTTAATCAAGCTTAAAAATAACAAACAAACAAATAAAAGAGGTCCTCGGAGAACTCATTAGAGGCCTTGTCAAACTCCAAGAGACTACATAATTACTAACCAAAATAAAAATGCAAAGCTATTTTGTTTGTATTCCCTTCTTCTTTAAGATTACTGCTGAACTAAGGTCAATGAATGCCAAAGTTTCACTTATTTGAAAATTTTGATTGAGTAATGGAAACTGTGGCACGTATGATCCTCTCGCTCGAAAGAGAATTTATTTTCTTTTCGAAAAGACTCAAATGTATGTATATGTCTCAAATAGAATATGAACAACTACTTACAGTATGCTGATGCTCTAGTTCTCACTGTGAGGAAAAGAAAGGAAAATTAAATTTGCTGACTTCTCTCATTAAAGCAGAAACCTAGGCCTGCTGACAGTGAAGGGAAAAGAGTTAAACATAATTTCTATAAATAAATCTTTTTTTTTTTGTCATTTTAATTACTGGATCAACGGTGCCTCAGATGAATGGTCATCCCATCAATCTTTAATTAAAGTTACGCATTGCAGATTTAGCACGATGTTGTGGCTGATTGAAAAATAAGGGAATGATATTTCTATTAGAGACTGTTTTATTAATAACATGTCAGGGCTCTAAAACACCAATCCAACAGAGAGTCAATCAAAAGGAAATGATAGACAGCCTATACGTCAGGGACTGCATATTGCATATGCCTTTTCTCCTTCTTTTTTCTCCTTAGATGTTTTCCTATTTTTGCCTTTCAGTTTTTTTGCACAGATGTCAAGTCTTTCTTTAACTGTCAGGTCTAGAAAGACTTGTCATTATGCATTAAACTCAACAAACAAACAGCAAGCGTATAAACACTTCCAGCTCAAAAACTTTTTAAAATGTGAATTTAAAGATAATACAATGGCTTTAAAAACAATTTGGATGTCAATAAGAATACTTTTATACAATTTAAGGAGAGTTGCCATCTCCAAACCTTTCTATCTCACTTTCTTTTGTTTCTCTTTCTTTGGCAACTATAAATGAATAAAGTATAATTTAAAAAAAATAATCATTTATAATATTTCATAAAATGAATACAAGTTTAGACATCATTAAAATCTACATTTTTAAACTCCCATAAATCAATGCACGCTTAAGCCAAGAACAATGAGGTATTTTGTGGATGCGATTGCATCAGCCCGAGGAAAGTTTTTATAACTTTTCCCACTTTCCAAAGTGTTATTTCTCTGTCCCTGTTTTAATCTTTAATGCTTCCTCTTCTGAAGAGAGAAAGAGTCAGGGAGCTCATGCTATGCTCTTGACCCCAATGCTACATGTTTGTTGTGTTGGGTAATTCTTCTTCCTTCCCTCCCAAGATGAGCCCTCCGGTTTATTTTTAAGTCATCAATTACTCAAACTTCAGCCCAACTATCTCTCCCCTACCATCTGGGTTCCATACCATGGTCTTAAATGTAGCCCGGATAATGACAACCTTCTCCCGACTGTTAATTTACGAGGCCGGGGAGTCGTATTTCATGTGTTATCATGCCTCTCCATTTGATCTCGCGTATCTTTTTCCCCCTGCATCTGTGCGCCCGTGTGCATAAATCTCTTCGTCTCACACCTTGTCACCAGGCCAAAAGATGCTCAAGGCACAAGGAACCCTGTATTAGCTCTTTTAAACTAAAAAAAGATGGAGTAGAAGAAAGAACAAAGAAGAAGGAGGAAGGAAGAAAAAAAAAAAGCACAGAAACGGCAAAGTGGCCGCAGGTATTAAAAGCCGAATCAGATGTGACAAAACTTGGCAGACGATCTGATAAATAAGTTTCTACCTCCGCTAATCACCAAAAAATACAATTAACATCACTTTGGGGTGTATTTCAAAACATGTATTGACTGGATCTGTGCATTTAACAATCCTTTAATGTAGTTCAAATCTACCTTGCTTATGAGTTTTATATTTCACACGGTTTATGTCATTTCTCTGCAGCTTAGTTTTATTTTTATGCTCGCAACTAAACGTAAAACACAATGTTCTGCTCCAGTTTGGGAAAATTGCTACTTTTGTTTATCTCAACTGTCTTTCCTAAGTCTTTCTTTCGTGCTACACTTTCCATAGTCTATTTTCATCTTCATTGTAGTGTTATTTTCACCCCTAATGAAATCACACGCAAATCGCCCAAAGTGCTGACGGAGGCTGCGGGCGTTAAAAGCCAATCCTCTGCGGGCCTCGTTTAAAAAGCAACCATTTTATTTATTGTGCGTCTCATCTCATCTCCTCCTCCTCCTTTTCTCCTCTGGACTCCTTAGAGAGATCACCAAAATGTCCCTGCACTCCTTAAAGCTCACTGGCCACAACAAACTAAGAGGGCTTAACCTAAGCCAGGCAGAAAATAATAATAATAATATAGAGAAAATAATAAACACACGCATGCATACATATATATGCTTGCACAGTCTCGTAAAGTTCTTTGTATCTTTCTTTGAATGACGAGCCCCATATTTCCTCTCTGAAATGACACTTTAATTAAGCAAATTACTCTAGTGAGGGTAGAGGAACCGTCAAGAGCTTGATAAGGCAGTGGAGATAAACCCTTATTGAGAGTGTTTATCAAAGACGCCGGGATCTAAACCTTTAATAGGTAATACCGAGATAAGTAAGCCTTTGTGATGTTACTAGCGCAGGGATATTTTCAGAGGGGCTTATGGAAGAGGGTAAAAGAAAGGGATGAAATGTTGTGAGAACGAGTCAGTGCTTAAGAAAAAGAGCGGACGATCACATCCTCACCCCATTCGGAGCTCTTTTGTGTGAGGGACTTAGATTTCGGGGAGCAAGAGTGAAAAATACAACACATGCTGTTATGACTTCCTCAATGGAGGAGCTTGTTTTATAAGACTATTAGCAATTTTCATGGATTCGCTTTTGGGGAAACATTTAGAGGTGAGTATTGTAGTAGTATTACCTGTCAGAGACTAAAACTTTTCACTTTGATTTTTAATACATATTGTGATATTATTTTGAATCATGTTTACTTTAAACTATGAGGAAGTGCATGAACACTGACACTAAAGAAAATATTTGGTATTCAAGATCTCATACGGTTCAGATATGTGGAAAATGAAATGGCCTCATATGATATTTCTTTATCCATGGGTGATCAGACTAGTAACACACATTTCCAGCAAATAATTAGTGTGATGTACATTTTTCATTTATTTAAATCTGTCATCAAGTTCCTATACTTCATAATAAATAGGGAAACCCTTTTTATCTCCCTCTTTATTTTACCAAAGTTACAGGACAAAACCTGCTGGATTTATTATATAGCTAAGGACATCCACATAAATGACTCCAAGACAAGCAAAGATGCAGTGATGTAACGTTTATATGGCATTTCTACAAACAAATACGCTCGAGATGAAAACCCTAAGATCCCCATCCTGCCGTCTACCTTGTAATTGCCTCCTTAACTTGCTCTCTTTTCTTTTCTCTCCCTCACTATCTCTGTTCTGTGATCTACATGTGGTTTAGGTTATGCAAGCGTTTTATACTGTGGTGTGGAAACACTGCCGTTAGTGTAGGGCCAGTAAAGGAGTGAATGAAAGATAGACAGAGAGAAAGAGACTGTTCGGCGGTGAGGAGGAGGTGCAGCGTTGTGCTACAGCAGCACCCAGGCCTCTCTCTGCAGAAAGTCGTAAAAACCTTACAGGCACCCAGCTGAGCGACCATGTATGAGAGCCACAGATCACTTCCTTTTACATACTTCAGCACTCATGTTTCTCTGCAGGAGGAGGCCTCTGCTTTCCCAGAATTCCTGTGCAGGGTTCAGGGACCACCGTGGTGTGTGTGCGGTCTGCGCATAGTTACGGCTAATAATGTGTTTCTGAGAGAGAGAGAGAGAGAGAGAGAGAGAGAGAGAGAGAGAGAGAGAGAGAGCAGGGTGTATGCTGTGCAGTGCGTCCTCTAACTGTCTCTCGTGGTAATGCTTAACATCTGTAGACTTTGTGTTTTATTTAAAGGACATCAGAAACACCAATCCTATCTTTTTTTGTGTGTGAACTATTAGAAATGATCTAACATAATATGGCATGAAAAGTATTCATTTCTACACACACCGGCTGTCATATGCTCACTTAAAAATGTGATTCTGTTCTGACCTCTTGACCAAGCAATCTTAATTTTGACAATCATAATCGAAACAGTAAAAACTGTTCAATTACAAAAAAAATAAAATAATAATAATAGTATTTGTGTCGCATTTACAGTCAATTTTTATTTTTTTGTAATGAAATCATGCGTTATATCTGATGTTCATTTAATGTTTATTGTAAATTGCCTAATCACGTAAAACAGGATTTTCAGTATATTACTATTTTGATCAACATTTTATGTTTAAAAATCTTCATTAAAATTAAAATGTAAAATATTATATCATTCAGTGCCAATTGTATACCCTATCCATAGAAAGTGATGATATTTTTAAGGATTTTACTTGTAGATTAAATCCTTTCAAATGAAAACATCTGTAAATGCTTTCAATAAAATGTATTTTTGAATAACATTTTAGTATAGGGACGCATTCTCACTATTAACTAGTTGCTCATTAGCATGCCTATTATTAACATATTGACTGTTCATTAATAATCATAAAGCACGTATTCTGCATGAACATTTTCTACATCCCTAATCCTACCCAATACCTAAACTTAACAACTACTTTACTAACTATTAATAAGCAGCAAATTAGGAGTTTATTGAGGCAAACTTCATAGTTAAAGCTTTGTTAATTAAGAATTGGACCTTAAAATAAAGTGTGAGCAAACTCTTACCATTTTGTAATCATTACAGATGTGGAGTACTACAGTCAACACAATGCAGACCTTTTATTTTTCCGGTTTACTGAAATTAAATGAAAGAAATGAGCTCATCATCATTGTGGATGAGCCCAGGATGCTTTAAGAAGAACGGCGTAGGGGGGAAGAAAGAGAACTCTCTTCATCAATATCAGTCTAAACCGCTGTTAGATCTCAGCCTGTCACTTACCTGAAGCTGCCACTTCTCCTTAGCATAAGCAAGCGTGAAATGTTTACTTGAACACATTTCGGTGGGAAAGCGTGGAATGGAAGATGGCACAAGCTGCATAGGAGGTATAGGTATGTGACAGATATATAACACAGAGAGAGAGGGGGAATGAGGGGTAGAAAAACAGAGAGAGAGAGAAGGGAGGATGAAGAGAGAGGGCTGACACTTGTTATTGCGGCAATGCTCAGCTGAGGTGTATCTTTTCTGAGGAGGATAAATTCAACGTGATGTGCCCGTCCTTTTGCCTTCAAAGCACTGACATTGGCATGCAGTTCACGTCATGGGACAGACACACATTAGCTGTCAAACACTTCTTTCATCTTCTGACTTCAAAGGGACCGATTGATTAGTCTAAATGGCCATTACCAAACATCCGCCACTGCAGCATGAAGCAGCAAGCGTGACAAAGAAGAATACAAAATCAAAAGCTGCTGAATATGATAGAGAAAGAGAAGACGAGAAAGAGAAGACGAGAAGAGTGCTGCAACAAAAGAACAAAAACTTGCTTTCTGTCTAATTTGCAGAGGGAGATGCTCTTTTCTTCCGTAATCCGCTGAGATTAGCAGCAGATTATGAGCGTTCTTTACTGTATCACTAGCATTCCAGTATAAAGAGCTTTTTGTTGCTGCTGTCATCTCTTCGGAGCGTGAGGTGTGTTTTGCACACTACAAAAGTGAGTCGACTGCGTCAATATACAGGACTGACGATAAGGAAAGCTTATTAATTATTACTAGTAATATGGGTGGTTAGGGCTTCACTAGCTGATATTGCATTCATTTTTTACTTCAAATAACACCTAAAGTGGTGTGGGTGTGTTTGTCTGGTCATATGATCTACATTCAGTATGTCAGACCTCAGCTTCATGCTTCAAGTACTTTAGATTGCAAAATAATTGATTAGTTTACCAGGAATGGCAATTATTACTATTTTATATTTAAAACATTTTATTGATGGTGAAAATTACTGACTGTACCTTCATATAAATGTATATATAACATGGCAGGAATTCAAGTAAATAATACCAGTCAATTTCTATAAATATTGAAAAATAAATAAAATATTTATAGAGTTTAAACATTTAACCCTGTTATTTGAGTTTATATATATATATATATATATATATATATATATATATATATATATATATATATATATATATATATATATATATATATATATATATATTCTTCAGATTTTGGCAAATGTAAATTTAATTCCTATATATTTATATGAATATGCAGAATTTCTACATCAAGGCAGGAACAAGGCAGGAACATGGCAGCAAATAATTTCAGTCAAATTCTACAAATATTGAATACAAATATCTTGCAAGTTCAAATACTGAACCTTGCTATTTGAGTTATCTTTTTTTGGCAAATATTAATATAAACAGAATTCATTTAAATGTATATGGATATGCAGCATTACCATTTCTACAGCATGGCAGGAAGACAAGTAAAGCATTTTAGATACTGAATACAACGATTTGTATAATAAAAAATTAATCCTGTTACTCATCAATAGATCTTTCTCTTCAATTTGTGGTTAATACAAGTTTATCAACAAAAACTACAAAGTAACCTTTAATGTATGTTTAATTTAAAACATTTGTCTCTTTCATGGGTAACACTTTAGGTTTATTAGTTAACATTAGTTAACTACATTAGTCAACATGAACTAAGAATGAACAATACTTCTACAGCATTTATTAATGTTAATTTCAGCATTTAATAATGTATTACTAAAATCACAAGCTGTGTTTGTTACCATTAGTTAATGCATTGTTAACTAACATGAACAAACAATGAACCGACTGTATTTTTATTAACTAACATAAACAAAGATTAATAAATAGTGTAATAATTGTATTGTTCATTATTCGTTCAGGTTAGTTTATACATTAAATAATGTTAACATATGACACCTTATTGTAAAGTTTACCCTTTCATGTATTGTTATTGCTAGATATTATTAATAAATCATACACATTATGGTTATAATTTTACAATTTATTTGTAATTGAAATAGTTGTAAACAAAAGTTTTTATTTTTTTATTATTTGTTCTTTATAAATTGCTTATATTTTGCTTTGTTCGTGCAACTGGACAAATAGTGATAGTTAGAAAACAAAACAAACAAAACAAAAACAATTTTGAATATGATTCCTCAAAAAGTCCCCCAAACCTCAAAAAGCTGCTGATGGGCACTTGTTGATCCTTGTGTTGTGTCTCTGATGTCTGTTTCATAAAGAGCAACAGCGGAAGATATTAATTAATTTGCCATTATTTTTAGCATTACCATGCTAATGGTTTCACTGCCTAGTCAAAACATTTCCCCAGCTTATCCCCGCTCAACATATGGCTACGCGCGTGCTCCCACCCACATATATATACTCACACACACACAATCACAGCAATGAAAAATGAAATCAAAAGCTATGCCCTCGTAAAAGTGGAATAAAGCCCCCGTTTCCTTGAAGACAGCATGTGCGTCTTTCTTGGAGACAGATGGTAGTGTTGCTGGATATATTTTACCTCTCTTCTCCCCTCACACTGGGGCCGGGGACACTAAAAAGCCCATAAAACTCAAAGATGAGCGGATAGAGCTAATAATATAATCATTGGAAACACCTGCAAAAGGCGCAGATGGGCCATCACAGCCTGCCTGTCCATCAGCGGTGCGAGGGTCCGCCTCCCCATATGGAACGGAGGGGTCTGCACATACACGGCCTCTCACTAAGTTGCGTCTGTGTCTCTCTAACTCATTCACTCTCTTTGGCTTTTTTTCCTCTACCCAAGAGAAGAGCATATGCAGGCTTTTTATAGCGCAGGGCTGGGCTGCCGGGTGTCACAGTCAATCCTGTCCCTCCGCAGAATTGGTGTGCCGTTCTGTGAGGAGGTTGTGAGCTGCACGATGCCAAGGATGTGTCACCCCGTACACTTCTTTAGATGCGCACACACACACACACACACACACACACACACACACACTTCCCAGACGCACTCTTCCTCACACTTTGTCTCTCTAACTGTATCTCGAATGCCCTGCGAGTAGCTTTCTCTTTATATTGAAGGCATCATTCTAATGGGCAGGTCACGAAGATGCGTCTTGTTGACATCTAGGACATTGGAGGGTGCTGATAGGAGCCGAGCATCGATGAGTATGTCACTTTAATGGCTTTACAGCAGATAACGGCTAAAGACACTCTTTCTGGGGGGAGGGGGGGTCTGATCCCAAATCAGGGGCTCAGGGTAACTCCTCTTTCCTCTGATCTCTGACTGAATTTCATTAATCTTGACAATAAGAGATACTGCTCTCTGACAGCCTTTAGTCTACAAGCCCTTTACAATCGGACTGGCTCGCGCAGGTTCTTCTGCTTCAGAGTGTCTGATTTATATCTTTAGTTAATCATCTTTTAGAAAGCAACCATCGGTATGTTTTTCCTCCAGTGTACATATACATTTGCACACACGCACACAAACAGCCAACAGAGTCAAAATCTCTTTCCCCTTCCGCGCTGTGAAGCAGCGTTCCTTTGAAGATATTAGAAGAAAGTGAACACAACTCAACGGCGTCATCAATTTTACTGCGCAGCGATATTTTGTTTAAAGAGTCGAAAGAGAGGAGACACTCCTGGCTGTTGCTGTCATGATGTGATAACTTTGCAGAGCTCTCTTAAAGCGTCTGACACTGAGGCGCTCTTTAAAGGAAGGATTGGGCTATTTACTCTTCTTGCTGCTACCTGCCTCTTGGCTCTGTTTAAAGAGGAGTGCTGGTCCCTCACAAATTATTCGATCATGTAGGTCAGTGACATGATAATCGGACGTTTTTATTCAAATATGCATTACAAATGCAAGACATGAATGTAACCTTCTTGAACCTCTTCTGAGGTGAGCATGTTTTTAACTACTGAATTAAAATTCATTTTGTCTGTCCAATCTAAGCCATCGTGCAGAAACATGTAGAGGAAAAGCAGATATTGATAGGGAGGATGGCTGCAGATCCTCATGAGTTTTGTGTCTAGGTCCATAAGTCTCTTTAAATGTCAGGTACTCAGAGAAAAATTTTACATTTAGAATTTGCTAGTAAATTTCATAAACAATTACAAAGAAATGGCAAGTAACAATTAATTAAACATGGAATTTTGAAGTAGAAAAATGTAAATAGTATTTTCTTGTATAATGTACTCTAATAATCTTTATTTTATTTACAACACTGAATATTACTTTTTTTTCAGTCTAATCTGACATTTTTATTGGCAGAATTAGTTCACATTGTAAAATGCTATGCAACTCCCCAAAAACGCAATGATATATATGAATAATATTTGTTCAAGTATTTAAAAAGTATATTTAAAAACTTTTTTGAAATGACTCTCCACATTACATTTCTCTTGAAAAGCCATCATGCACAAACATTCAAAAAGAAGAAAGAAGTAAAAAAAAATAAGGAAATGATATTGTAAAAAGGACACCTGCAGACCTTTTATGTCTAGGTTCATACGCAAGTCTCTTAAAATTTCAAGTGATTTGACTTTTATTTATGGACATGGCAAGATTAGTTCATACTGAAAAAGGTTATGCATCACCTCAAAATGTTATGATATTTATGATTTACTAATTATATTACTAATTTTATTATACTATTAAAAGTACATTTAAAATCGGGTCACACTTTATTTTAAAGTTCAGTTCTCACTATTTACAAACCATTAACTACAACTTTTGCATAAATAAACTACTAATTTGCTGCTTATTAATAGCTAGTCAGGTTGTTATGTTTAGGTATTGGGTAGGATTAGGGATGTAGAATTGTCACAGTTATGGACTGTTTGTTGTGTTTTCTCCCTAATGTGCCCATATTTGGTTGTTCCTGTTCTCGTTGTGTCATTATTAGTTGATCCTCCTTATTTGTCTGTCCCTCATTAGTACCCCTACTTATAGTCAAGTCTGTTCATTCTGTCTTTGTCCGGTATTGTGAATGTGTTCGAGTGTGTGTTCATGTTCTTGCCCTCTCTGGAGATTACCTGTGGTGAAATTATTAAAGTGTGTTTGAACTTATTCGTGTTCATTGTCCTGCCTCCTCCCACATGTCATAATCGTGACATAATATCGAACAAAGAAGTGATAGTGTGCGGCCTGTGTTCTCGCATTTTGTTTTTTTGTTTTTCTTTCGTGTTATTTTGGTCGACCCAGAGCCCAGCCTACCACCACCCTGCTTTGCGGAGCTACAGTATGAGCCCACCATGGACGGAAAGCCAAAGCCCGCAGCGACTGACGAGCCATCGCCGAGAAGGGCGACAGAGCTGAGGATTAGGGTTGGGTGATGTCTACCAAACTGACATTGGATGATGTCTACAGTGAAACATTGTGATGGACGATGACATGATTTGCAGATCCTGAGCACCAAAGACAAACATCTAATCTTGTTAAATGTTAACATCTGCTTAACATCATGATGTCTGTCAGCCATCGGCAATGGACGATGGCATCGTCTATTGGCCCAACTCTATTGAGGATCGCCCTGGAGCCAGAGCCTCAATCGACGTCAGTCCAGGTGCGCGAGACGACTGTTAGACACGTTTCAGTAGGGAGCGAGGGCACAGAGAATTGCCTCGCCCACCGCACCACCGCTAGTCGTGAGCTGAGGATGCACTCAGAGGATATGCCTTGTCTACTCCCATCATCATCTGTCTGTCCTGTCACGACCACAGAGGTTGTGATTGAATCTACTGTCCTGAATTGACCACAGAGGTCGTATTTGAACTGTCTGTCAGTCTGGAAATAATTGTCTACCCTGAAGTATCTGCCTGTACTATAACGACCATGGTGGTCATTACCCTGTTGCTGGTGCTCGTGGTGCTGGAAGTGGCTTTATGGTGTGTGTGGGCAGCACACATTGTCCCTAAGCCCCCTGAGCTTCCTGAACTCCCACCACCTCTGCACCAGTCCTAACCATTGCCTCCACTGTCTCCTGGCAGCCCCTCTGCTCACCCTCAGCCCACCAACTGTGCGGTGGGATCACCGGGGGTCTGCCAGTCTACATCAGCATCATCGGATCCATCGGATCTTTCGTCTCCACCTCCAGTCTCTGAGTCCTGGACTCTGCTTTGGCCCTTCGACCCAGTGGCTCCACCATGGCTCCTAGCTCCCTCATCTCCACTGTGGCTCGTCAGTCCACAAGCTCCGCCGGGCTCCATCATCCCTCCAGCTCCACCTTGGTCAGTCGTTGACCATTCGCCGCCTTGGTACACGAATGGTTACACCTCGGGCTACACCTCGTCCCTCTGTGCCTCTGGCTCTGTCACTCCAGCTCCACTGTGGCCTTCCGGATCCCTGCCTCTGCCTCGGGCTCCTCCTCCACCTCTTCAGCCACATACTGTCGGCCCCTCTGGAGTCATCAGCCTTTCCTCTACCTTGGCTCCTCCCTCCATTCGACTCCACCCTGGCCCCTCCTGTCTACTCCCTGGCTCCTCCCTCCATCGTCTCCACCCTGGACTCTGTTGGTTGTCCTCCTCCCGGGAGTCCGTTCTCCACCAGAGCCTCCACTTGTTTTTTGTATATTCGATTATTCTAGTCCTTTGCCATCCTCTGTCACCATCCCTTCTCCACTCCGTGTGTCCTCCTCCTAAGTCCCCCTCTGTCCCTCCCTTTGTGTCTATGGCATGAGGACGCGCCTTCCAGGAGGGGGGCAAACTATAACATTTATGGACTGTTTGTGGTGTTTTCAGCCAATATGTTAATAATAGGCATGGTAATAAGCAATTAGTTAATAGTGAGAATTGGTCCCTATACTGTTACCTAAAACTGAAAATTCTTGCCACTTTTTTATGTATTTATTTCTGTATTTTTTTTTAATCCCAATAAAAAAATTCAATACCATATAAAATGAACATAAATAAATAAATAAATCATATATGTCCACATACTAAAATTGCTATTTTGTTATGCATTATTATTGTAGATGTTTGTAGAAAGATCCATCATGTTATGATCAGCCCCTCCCCCTGCATATATGGACGAGATACAGTGGCACATCAGTCCTTTATAATACCGTGGGCGGCACACACCCACACACTCGCACTTCTTCATATAAACTCACTTGCTGTTGTTTCTGTGTGAAGCAAGCAGGAGTTGATTAGTACCTGCTTGCGGGTTTGATTTCGATGTTATTTTTTCTGTTTTGACAAGGGGAATATGAGGATACGATGTGACTTGGCCCTGTCATTCACGGCTGGCTGACAGGTGTACTTGTCAAGGACGAGCCTGTCTCTGCCCATTAAGTGACACGTAAATCCTGGGAGGGTGGAGAACAGCTATTTCGGAGGGCTTGGGCTTGACATAAATCCAGTGTGGAAAAGCTTCCATCTCCTGCCTTCCTTCCCGTCAAACATACAGATCCACTCTTGATGTTTCAAAAAAATGCCCAACCTGCACACACACACACACACACACACACACACACACACACACACACACACACACACACAAACTATCTCTGCAGTCTCACAATCTTGCGATTAGACAAGGGAAAAGGCCAATAACTACTAATCCTTCTTTATTAGCATTCACAAGATCCTTGTATGTATCCTATAAGTATCCTATATGTGTGTGTGTGTGTGTGTGTGTGTGTGTGTGTGTGTGTGTTTGTGTGTGTGTGTGTGTGTGTGTGTGTGTGTGTGTGTGTGTGTGTGTGTGTGTGTGTGTGTGTGTGAGAGAGAGAGAGAGAGAGAGAGACCACGGACCACACCACCAGTCATAAGAAACTGAAATTTATACATAATCTGAGCAGAATAAATAAGCTTTCCACTGATGTATGGTTTGTTAGGATAGAACAATATTTGGCCGAGATACAAATATTTGAAAATCTGGAATCATGTTGCTGTTTGAGCATAAAAAAGATCTGCAAAGTTACAAAGCTCAAAGTCCAATTCAAAAGGAGATATTTTATTTAACAAAAATCACTTTTCAAAAACTACAACAAACTACTCGTTTGGACTACAATGCATATTTTCCGGGATTTGTGGTATCACAAATATCGATGAATGGGACGAGACCTGGTTGAGCTGCACTAGAGAAGGCAATAAGTGTTATCACTATGTCGGAGACAAGCTAGCTTTCCCAAGGCAGATGAACTTAGAGTGGTTACATTCATCCGGGTTTAAATCAAGCTCAAATTTATTGATTTTCACTCAATATTTAAACTGAAGCCTGCAGCAGGCGCTTATGGTAAGGGGCATGACATTTCCTTACCAGGCGCCGAGTGGCGCCAATCACAACACACACTGGCCCAGCTGACCAATCACAGCACATTTCGTATTTCAGAAGGTGGGCCTTCATTTGATACAGGAACTATTTGAGCCGTTCATGCCAGACTGGGAAGAGAGGTTCTGTAATAATGTAAAATATGTGAAAAATATTGTGTTTTATGTGAACAACCTAGTATGAGAGCCTGTTCTAGTACACCCCAAAAACAAAATCAAGGCTTTGTAAAAGAGCATAATAAGACCCCTTTAAGACTGGTTTTGTGGTCCAGGGTCACACACACACATATACACACACACACACACACACACACACGTTATTATTATTATTATTATTATTATTTCTTATGCTCACTGCAGACACAACTATTTGATCAATAAAACACAGTGCTATTGTGAAATTTAATTATAATCAAAACATGAACATATTTTTAAATGTACTTTATTTCTATGACAGCAAAGCCATTTTTTTATATAATAATTTTCATTTAAATATTATAAATGTTGCTAAATTTTTTTGAAACTTTTTTCATAGAATTTCTCATTGATAGAAAGTTCAAAACAAAACCATTTATTTGAAATAGAAATATTTTGTAATATTGTAAATTTACTTTCACTTTTGGTCAACTGAATTTGTACATAAAAATAAGCAAATAAATAAAACAATAACAATTAAAAAATCAATAAATTATATATAAATTATATATATATATATATATAAAACTAGCAACCTGTACAATGCAAAAAATATAATTTTCTTTAATAATTTTGTTTTTCAATATATGGTTCAACAGGTCAGGACTTTTGCTTTCTTTATATTGTAATTTCCTGTCGGAGCTGGAATGCTCAGTGCCCTGTTAATAAAGCAGGGTTATTGTGTTGGGTTTGCAAATAAATAAATAAATAAATAAAGGTGTAAAATAATTGTGACTTTCCCAGTCACTTTGGGCAACTGTGTCACCAGCTGATGATGAGATGCCATGCATCTTGCCATCTGTGATGTCACTTGTGATATGCAGTGATATTCTGGTGTTATCAAGCATCACTTCAACACAGCTGGCTGAAACATTACTTTCTGTCTCAACTAGGAAAGGAGGAAACAGTTGATTTGACTTTGCAGATTCATTAACTTATAGAGACATAAGCGCAAAAAAAGACAAAAATATGCATCAAAGATACAATTTACAAATTGTCAAATGCTGTGCAGGGGCGGAGTTTGCCATACAGGGAAGACTGGCTTAGGTACAAGCTCCATAAATTAGATAAAGCCTGAATCAAGTGGGGAAAAAAGCATGCAATTGTAATTGTTCATGGTATATTTATTTAATTAGATATTAATAAAACATTATTTCCCTAAAAATATATTCCACTAAATTATGAGTATACAGTCTTGCCTGCACCACACCTACTAAAGTCATAGATATATTATAAATTATACCTATAATAAGGCTTCACTTTGTGTGTACATCTAAAAATAGTGTATCTATGGCTTTATATGTTGTTTGAAAACCCTCTGTAAAACAACTGTAATGCACATTTTTTTGTTTTTTATATGTTACCTATGCTACTCCTATCACAGATTTCATAGGCATGTCAATACATTTTAAAATATTTGTTACATCTATAAAATATATTGTTTAATATAATGAATATTAAACAAAATTAAAAATTCAATTACCTTATACAAATCGAAAGAGGAGTCAAAGCTCTAGCTTTTGCTTATAGTTAATATGCAGATGTTAATCAAGCTGTTGTGACTGAAACCATTGTTGCAAAATAATTAAGTCTGAGACGGAATTATACAATATGCTTCCTCAAATTATAGCACACAGGAATGAAAATAACACAAGAAAAAAAAAGTAAATGACTTGACTTTCTGAGAAACAATAAATTAAACCTGACTTCTATTTAAAGTTTCATTTCAAAAGTTTGTAAATATTGTTACCCGCTTAGCTCTAATATGGAAAAAATTACCTCTTGTGACAATTTAAACATTTCATTGTAATCAGACAGAAAGGCAGCCATCATAATGTTTAAAATTAGACTTTAATATTTCATCGCATTAGAAGGTTGGTTCTTATTAAAGATGTGGGCTTTTTCTCAAAGCCTAAATGTCATGAGGAGGAATGTGTGAAGATGCTTCTGTTTGCTGAACTGTTCCGCCTCTGTGCAGACGTAGTCCAGCGATCATAAATTTGTCACACCGAGTGAATGATTTAGATATTAAAATGCATATGTATTTACTTAAATGAAGCCATTTCAAAGGAAGCATAATACCAGAAATTCTTACATAACCAATATTTTTTACCCTACATTTACTCCTTTTTTTTTTTTTTTACCTAAACCTAAATTTGATTACCTAAACCAATACAACCTTAAACAAGACATGCGCATATATTCAAAATCTTCTTCTATTCACCTCTGAGATTGTTTCCTAATATAGCAGATTATACACTGTATACTATGAATATTGTTGGCTCTATGACAAATTATATTGTATGTCTTGTTAAGTAAGTGTCTGCAAAATGCATAAATCTACAAATAGAATAGAATAGAATAGAATAGAATAGAATAGAATAGAATAGAATAGAATAGAATCATTATTTGTGCAGTTTTTGTTAGTGCCACTAGGGGTGTAGAAATTATTACATACTTTTAAATGTTTAAATCTCATAGTATTACTCTGTTTAGTTTCAGTTTCATCAAATGTGCTTTAAAAAAAAATAAATAAATAAAATAAAATAAATAGACATTACAATGTATACAATGTATACATTGACGTTACCTGAACCCCACTTCATAAAGTTTGGAAACAAAGAAATACTGCATTTCATCACGACATGTCACTTACGCCACTAATTCTGGAGTTAAATAAATAAATAATAAAAAGTGAAAATAAGCTGCTAGTGGATATTCATTGATAAAGGCACAAGATTAATGGTAAGTGCCTTTCAAAATATAATTTAGAGTTGTTAAACAGAAAGACTGCATATAAAATAAACCTATTCACTGAATATGCTCTCTGGGGATTTTCGTATATTTCAGCTCCACTCATTGTATTCTAATGCACATTCTAATGCTCAATGCATTTACACACACACTCTTCTAGAGACCACAGCCCCTGCCCACACCCCCAGGGACTACTCTATTGCTTTTGGTTTATCACGGTCCAGCGTGCAGTTGGCCACAGTAATTAGAAAACCTCAGACATGCATTTGAAGTGTCCTGCTTAGGCCCAGATCACCAATAACAGCGTTTATTGTTTTCTAATCAGGGGCCCTTCGGCTGCCCCAATCACTCAGTAAATAATGGAGATGTCAATACTCTCAGGCCCGTGACTCACCCAAACCTCTGCTCCCGCTCACCATAAAAAGCCCTCATTAATCACTCTGTACCTTTGAAAAGAGTTAAAACTGTCAGTCGGTGAAAACCTGTCTTCCTCCACTACTTCTCCACCATCCACGTCACCCCAACCACCAATCTTTCTAACCCCTTTTCCTCATCAGTGGTCAAGCGGCTCAAATCTTCCTGCGTAACAAGGGCACCTGAATTGATTAGCGCACTCAAAGGCAGGTCCCACTGCTGGAATTACTCCACTAATTCTCAGTGAGCTTTTTTTTTTCTTTTTTTTCTTCACACAAGCCCAATCAGCAATGTATATGTGAGCTCACTGTGGGTTTGCTTTAAGCTTTCTAAACTAAACATACATCCTGTGCTAGTTTCTACAAGACAGATTTTGAGTGTTCACTCACTAAATAAAGCAGGAAAACATGACTTGTACTTTGAATCGCATCCAAGCTATACTGCATATTATCAGAATTTCATCATTCTCCTCAGTGACACTGATTCCATTTTATTTCACATCATTTTGCAATTCTAAACAGGTATTAGTGAATTAGTGCTTGTAACTGCCAGAATATACTGAGTTAATAGACAATTCTGGGCTTTACATCACCATGTGGTTGTAACATGAAATTGCAAGTTACTTGCTGAGGAAATATTTTTGAGAATCTGAAGCAGACCCATAGATCACTATATAAGAACAGATTTTGCTAGATACACCAAAATCATTACTAGCAAGAAAAAAGTAAAATAATAATAATAATAATAATAAATAATAATAATAATAATAATAATAATAATAATCTAATAATAATAATAATAATAATAATAATAATAATAATAAATAGCATAGTAGCCAGACTCCATTTTCTTTGTTTGATAACTGATGGAAGTCTGGATTTTCTCTGCAAATCAAACCCAAAAGTTCTGATCCAAATTCAGGATACTGTATGCCTAGCTTAGTTTTTAGTGCACTGGTAGTTTATAAATTTCAACCCACCAAAAAAAATAAATTAAATTTGAGGTCACAGTATTACTTGAGCGTTCTCAAATGGTAGTGGATTGCACTAGCAACTGCAAGGTCATGGGTTTAATTTCCAGGGAACACATGCCAATAAAAAATCTTGAATGCAATATAAGTCGCTTTGCATGAAGCATCTGCCAAATGCATAAATAGAAATGTGCTCCCATATGCACAAGGTTAGTTAGAGACAAGTCTCTACGGTGGAATGCCCCAACATTACATGACGGCTGGAAGATCTGCTTTCAGTCTGGTCTTGATTTCCCCTGATGAGGTCATGCCTTGCTAGTATTTAGACAAGATATTGTGCAATTTTAATGCCCTTTTTATCTAAACAAAAATGAATCGGTGGAGCGGTGTGTGCGGTTGTATTGCAATACATTATTAGCGTGCCCCTACATCATTTTATTTAACTTCAAACGACAGAGTGAGTTGTTTGACTGTGACAGAACAGATATTTGAAAACTCACTCGACATGAGGCTTGATTGGAGGAGGCTCAAAGGCTGCCACCACCAAACAAGTGCCCTAAATCTCCTTGATGGGGTACATATTTTTTGCCCATATTTCTGTCATGTAGAAGGTAGAATGATGTTGGCTGCGTTCTGCCTGTGACCCAGCATTAGGTGGACTGTTGGGACGGCTTCAGGTTCAGTCTTGTGACTTATGGTTTGTCTCGGTATAGTGTAATGCCAGTTTGAGCCCCTCCAAAACGTTCCCCTTAATTAGGCTGTGCACCACATGAAAGTTACTGTGTTACTGTACAGGAAGTGATTCAACATTTTCCCCTGTCAAACATTTCCCCCCTCCTTCTGCATGTCTCTAATGAGATTTAGGGTTTTACATAAAATGTTGTTTAGATTGGTTTCTCTCCATTTGGCAAGGCCTTTGAAAGAAAAAAAATAAAATGACTGACTCTGTCGGCAACCTCCCCTCTGTATGTCTAATCTAAGCCTGTAATTAGTTATTGCTCCACATCATGAACTCATTAGATATCTGCCTACGGGACATCAACAGAGCTCTGCGTCACTGCTTTACTTTACTGTTGTTTCAGACCAAGAAAGGCCCTTAAATCATAATTGTCACTTTTACGAAATAACATAAATTACTAACCAAAATCATCTTGTTTTTCAAACCGCATGCAGACGTATGGGTCATTACTCGGGAATGGCTCCTGAAATCTGTTTCTTTATCATGTGAACTGGCATTCACGTTAGTTGTCATACAGTTTCTAAACAGTTTATGACAGATAAATTACGGCAGGCTCATGTATTTGCGGTTCAGCATTGATGTATAACATGGCCTCTCAGATCGTGGCTCAGACTGATAATGGAGTGCATCCTCAGTGGGACTGTCCTCTCTCGGGCCCGATTTGAACTGAATTTGAATCAGGGCTGGGTTTGTCTTAAAGCAGACCTTTAGTAGACACCCCCTCCCCATCTCCCTGTTGCCTATTTATACATTTTTCTTCTCCACAGATAAAGATCTCAGCTATCTCAACTACCACCTCCCCCTCCCCCAGCGTGTTTCTGCAGTTGTAACATGCTTTGCAACACTCTACACTACACGCATACCAAGAAGACGCATGCGCCCGCTGCGCGCCGATGTCTAATGGCATCAGGAAGCTGAAAAAAAAAAGCCATTTCCTCTCCCTCCCGTCCTCCACCCCACCAGCCCGCCCTGATGATGAAAACACAGACAGCTGAAGCAGAAAGCCATTTCTCAAGTTAAATGCCATGTGGTTATGTAGTGTGGTATTCACTCTGAAATTAAACGCCTCGCGCCCTGAAAGCTGTCACACAACAAAGGGACCATAAGAGGCTGGGGTTCACCCAGCGTAGCCACAACGTCGCTTAGACGCTGGACGTTCGTTTTATGACTCATTCCATTCCATGCAGTGTTTAGCTGGGTGCGTGCCTGTGGCGTTATGATCGCTGCAGGATCACCATGTTCAGCTGGTTTCACGTCTAATTTAATATTCTTTGCCTGCTAAGAAGTCTCACTTATTTCATTTACATCCCGAGTTTCTTTAGAGCAGCAGACTTTGTAATTCAGTGCTGTCCAAAAGTTTGAAAGCACTCTAGGTGTCATCATGTAGCCCAAGGCTACATCAGCATAAATCCTTATTATTTTGTGATGACTTTACATCGAGAAGGGACAACATAAAAGCTGGATAAACACATTGATTAACTATGGACTTAATATGAATTTGGGATTATGAAATCTCAAGATGATTTTTACTCTTATTTCAGTGTTTCCTGCACCAATTTTAAGTGGTATAGTTTAAAGTGGCACACTGTCCACTGTAGTTCAAAAAAAGTATGAACCAATCCTTTTAATGAATCAGTCAAAACATCAGTCATAAATAATATGATTATGTATTTTATATGTAGCATATATGATTACAGAAAAATGTTATACAGTTTATTCAAATTAAAGTTTACTTTAGTCATCCACAGATTAGTTTTTGTTTGTGCTGAATAAGTTGCATAGTGTGGGCCTTATTGTTAATTCTTCACACACACACACACACACACACACACACACACACACACACACACACACATATATATATAATTTTTTATTTTTTTTATTTTATTTTGTATGTTTTGCAGCATTAGCTGAAATTTTATGTATACATAATTATCATTAAAATTGAAAAATGTCATCAGAATCAAATCAAAATTAAATAAAATCTTATGTGAACTGAAAGCTTGTGGTTTAGAACAGAACTGAATAAGGAAATCTATATTAATACCCAGCCCTAACAAACTCTAAATTATTAAATAATAATTAATTAATTCAACAACTGACCCTTTGCAAAAACCTGCCCTCCTTAGTTACTGTTGCTATGTCCGACAAGCCATGCAGCTCTCACGCCACACATCATGTTTTCACACTGTAACAAATAGGCCTACATTGTGGAGCAAAGAGGAAACTGACAACACCCCAACAGACAAGACAGAGCAGGTTACTTCTGGTATGAAACACGGTCTCAGCTTTCAAACTCTGTTGTTGTTTATGAAATTCATACAATAAATACCGTTTTGTGGCTCTTCAATGTGTCGGGACGGATCACTCTGTGTATTGCCTCAGTTCAAGTGGGATGTGAACCGATCGTCTTTTCGTATTTAAGCATGAAATAAACTTGAATGAACATCGGAACATATTTTATTTAAACCATGGAAAGACATCAATACAGAACATTTTTCAAGTTCAAGTCCAGCAAATGTCTGATTTGTTTGTCGGGCAAAACGATTATGATTGGTCAGATCGCCTGTCAATCAAGCTGTTTGTGAACAGTCAATTGGCTATCATTAATGCTAATAGTGTCTCTCTTTTTTTTTTCTGGAGCATTTCTATAAAAAAGTTCAACCCTTATTTTACCATAAAATCTTCTCAAACTGAACCATTAGGGGTACAATAGCTTGTCACTGGGGCAGTAAAGGGATACATTACCTTTTACCTTATCTACCACTAAAATGTGCATATTATTACCTTAGGGTAGTATATATATATATATATATATATATATATATATATATATATATATACACACTTAATGTAATATTATGAACCTTCTAGGGGTAAATGAGGTACTGTACAAAGATTTCTGCCCCAAATATATTGCCCCAGTGAGAGTGTATTGCACTTCTGTTGAATGACGATAGTTTGTGATGTTAATTAACAGAATCCTTCTTGTAACTTTGTGTTTAATGGAGCTATTCAATGAAATGAAAGCTTACCTCAGAGAAGGCCCAGACCTCTTCAGCCTTCACAAGGGACCTTTCACCTTAGTCGGGATACTTTGGTGACCCCGTCCCATCTCAGGCGACTGCTGTCCCTGTTCTTAGCTTCGATCGATGGAGGCTTTCAGTGGGCCCTGCCATCCATTCCCTCTAGTTAATGACAGCCATAATTCACAGGACTGGAAAATATATATATAAATATTTCACCCCCGAGCTGTGACCTTTCTGTCTCCCAGCTGACAGCTCAGGGGGGAAAAGGTGTCAATTAATGACATTTAGAAATTTCATATCACTCTCAATAACCCTGAGATTTTTACAGGGACCAGCAGGTGGGGGGCCACGGGATGGGCTGGGCGCTCACACGGAGCAACTTTCATGAGGTAAGATAGGATCCGTGGCAAGCCATTAATGTCACTCGCTCCACCTGCAATCATTTCAAACCTGGGTCAGCATTAAATCTAATTGATCACCATGATTGTCTTTTGGGATGATATAGCCCTCATCACATCAATGCCCAGCCCTTTCAGTTCAGGGGCTGTAGGCAAGAAAAATGTCTTTGAAAGGTGATAAAGTTGGACAAAATCTGTATAAAAAGGTCTGGTTTGAGAGTATCGGCTCCCAAAATGGCTCCTTAGTTATGTTTTTATTAGGTCTTTACTCCCTAATGAGGCAGGTCTTGTCATTGATATTGAGAGAGGTTGATGCATTTAATGATACAGGGAATCGTATAAGACCATCCCTGCAAAGCTTGCCAGGGGACAAAAATTTTCATGGCTTGGCTAAAAAAAAAAAAGTAGATCTCCCAAAATGAATATTCTATCAATATTTACTAACTGTCAGGTTGCTCCAAACCTGCCTGATTTTCTTTATGTGGAAAACGATGATAATTTGAAGACTGTTTCAGCTGTTTTTTGTTGTTGTTGTTTTGTTGTTGTTTTGTTTTGTTTTGTTTTGTTTTGTTTTGTTTGTTTGTTTGTTTTTAACTAGGCCTATCTATATGATGAAAGTGAATGGGTCCAAACTTTTAAGCTCTGTACATAAAAGTGTAGCATAAAATTAGTCCACATGAACCAACTGGTATATTCCAAGTCTTCTAAAACAACACAATGTATAATGAACAGATTGATTAGATTGAAATGTATGTCATTATTAGGATCAAAACACTGATTAACACATATACAGATTCTACATTAAATAACAAGATGTCTAGTCATGTTCGTTTAAGAACCAATGGAGTTTGGCGTTATGTTTGTTTGTGTAGCCATATTGGATGTAGTTGTGATGTGTGTGCATGAGCTGAGCAATATTTAGTTTTTTGCATCTTTTGATCCCACTGACTTACATATTATGGACAAAAACACTCATTACAAAACATTCTTTTCACAGAAAACAGAAAGTCGTACAGACTTTGTGCAACAAGAGGGCAATAAAAAATGGTAAAATGTAAATTTTTGGGTGAACTATCCCTGGAAGTAAACACAAAATATGAGCATCCACTTACAGCTGCCACACAAGGTTATTCTTGCCTTTTCTTGACTGTAAAGTTTGTAAAAAAAATATGCTGAGCTACAAAAGCAATCAGTGAGCTTGATCGTAATATCTAACGGCACATTATTCCATTGTTCCTTAAATGACAGGCCTCTCAGGCTACACTGTCACGCCAGCATCCCTGAGGATCTGAAACATGGAGCAATCTTGCACGGATCAGCCACACATTACTAGGCAATCATCTTGTTCACATACGAATACAATGACATGGAGTCTGGCAATACTTCCCCCTTTCCCTCCAAGCCTCCCAGTCAATCTCGACCACAATCTCCATTCCACTCAAATGCTAGATCTGTTCCATATCAGTGGCACTGGGCCTCCGGTTGAATATCAACCCCATTCAAATCGGGGGGTAAATAGCTAAGGGGTGACATAACCTTTCGTGTAGAACCCGGCCGCACCGTATACAAATAATTGAAACCCTTGACCCTGTCTCACCGCATACGGCTGTAAGTACAAACCTGACATTTTGATTCAGCTCCTGGGCCCTTTTCTCACTTGTTATTTTTCTATTTCAATAATCCATGACGGGCAGCGGAAAAAGAGAAGGGAGATGGAGGGGAAAGCGTGAATGATTAAGACTGTCAAGATCAAATAATGTCTTTCGAAAGCAGCCCATAAATCTGCTTTTGTGACATTTGCAAACCTGACACACCACCAACAGTTCGCTACCCTCAAATGTTTCACATGTTTTATTTATTTGTTTATTTATCACTATTTGTTCATCTGGTTTGGCCCATCTCACAGGCAGAGAGAAGAATGTGACCTTCCCCTTAGTCGCAACGGCTAAAAATCAGACCGTATTATGATAATGCCAGACAGTGTCAGTGATGAGGAAGATTCTGAGATTGAAAAGTCAATGCGTTCCAGTTGCCAAATGTGCTGTGGTGAGCACATACTAACAGTGTGAGTCGTTTTAGACTGACAGCTATCGATAAGGTTGGCTTGTCTAGGGTACTGCACCACACCGTAACTGTGTCCTAAGGAAGGATGTACTCATTTTCCCATTGACTGGCTTCGGTTCAGTCGATGGTCATCGCCTTCTATAGTCGCTCATTATAATATCAGTTTAACCACCTTCGTTCCTTTTCCTTTTCAACCCCCTCTCCATCTTTAACAGCCCCGTTTTAATCATTGCCCCATGCGGGCTTACTGTCTTGTCCTGGAATTTATACCCCATCAACTGCATTTGCATATTGCCTAATATGGACATTTCCAATTGAGAGTGTCACTGATAGCCTGCATGTTTCATGGCTATTATCCGGCACAATACACCGATAAGAAGGATGAGGTTAATTCCTGACCTTAAGATTCACTCGTTTCATCTCCAAATCGTTTTTCATTTGCCTCTGATCTGTATTATGATTCTGATATTCTTGTTGGTGCTCACATACATGCATAATTTACAGTATAATGAAAATCGCATCCATCGGAAAGTGGAGGTAGGTGTGCTTGATTAAATGTTTGATGACATGGAGACTATGGCTTTTGAATAAGACAGAACAAACAGGTTCAAGTCTTGAGATTTAATAGGGGTCTTAGCGCTAAAATCCAAGTCAGAGCAAAACTTTGATAAGAGCTATAGTAGTGAAAAATGTGGTTGTTTGCTGAGCATTTTAAATGAAGTCTTGAGGCCATGCCACATCCTGGCTCTTCCTTCTTCCTTCCCCTCCCCCCTTCCTTCCCCTCCCTCTCGCTTGCATCTTCACCTCTTTAATGCCGCTGTGTTGTGATAAACAGCTGCCATCAGTGTGAAATATTAATAGCGGGGGCTGATTTGGGGTGTTGAGCAGTGTCATTCATTTGCCTTTTTAATCTACCGGCAAACAAAAAAGGAAAAGAACTTCCCTTGCAGTCTTTCACAGTGTCAAAGTCCTCCCAAAGTCAGCTACTTCCACACTGACAGCTGTATTTTGAATGTCGGGGAGAGAGTGAGCATTTGCGTACACGACATACAGTAGAGGTGCCACACATGAAAGTTTAAACATGACACAAGGCATCATTGGCATGCCTCCAAACACTGTTGTTAAGAAGGAGACAACTCACCGTGACACATTTTAAATATTTTACATTCTACAGAGGCCTGCTCGTCACGCCGATAGAACAAAATGGCCGCCGAGTTGCAAAAAGTTTGTCTTTCTTGCATTTAGAACACCACACAATTGTCAAAGAGATGACTTTACATCTGAATCTATCTCTAATGCACATGATTATAGCGATCTCTGCTTCAGCTTTGTTTGGAGGATTTCTTTTGCTTTTCTTTGTCTCTGAATTCCGTCTTAACTCCTAATGTGAATGCAGTCAGTGGCACACAGAGGAAGATCTTTGATTAATGTGAATGCATTTATAATTCTGCTTAATTTCACTATCATAATAATTGCATTAATCATCTCAACCCATCGACAGCATTAATGTTCCTCCAAATGTGATCACACACCAAGCACATATTAAAACGTGACGATATTTTATTCAGAGCCACAGATAAAAATGTCTCTCTGTGACGATACCTGTCTCAGCAGAGAGAGAAAGATTTATAACTCTGTTTAAACTCAAAGAAAATACTCAGTTGTATCTCTCCCTGCCCCTTTGTCTTGATTTCAATAAGGGTATCCAATTAATATTTATGGAATAATTGCCTCTTTCCTTTTTTCGGCAGAAAAGGAATAACAAGGCCAAAATACTGTTGTTGGTAATTAAGACAAATGCATCAATTATTAAAGATGCAAACATGTCAAGCAAGCATAACTAATTATTTGAGCGTGTTAACAGTTGTTTAATGTTAGCAGCTGATGAATTATTTAGTGTGCGCATGCCATTTTTGGATTGTTTGAAATGTGGAATGATAAGTAGGGTGAAGAAAGTCACGGTCTCTTTTGAAAAGAAAGAAAACAAGTCAGCCAAGTTTTACAGATGGCGCCCACCTATAAATACATATCTCAAGTTTCTAGGGGTTTCACGGTAAGTGTTTGTGCATATGAAAATGTGTGTGTGTGCATATGCGTACATGTTCGCATGTGTGTTTGCATGGTGTGTACAAAGCATTTCCGGTACCTTGGGGGTACATCAGGGAGGCAGATTTGACACCACTGCTTTGTTGTGGGGCACTGGGAGGATGGCGAGACGGTGGGGGTAAGTGAAAGTGACAGCAAACAATTTATTTTGTTACATCTTAATTGTCACCTGATGCGCTTACAATCTGGAGCCCTGTCAAAAAAAAAAAAAATGCTCATATCCCACTCATCTGTGCAAGGGAGGGGGGCGGAGAGCTGTGGTAGATGAAATAGCAGAGTCTTACTAGGACTTACAATACAATCAAACCAAAAGAATGCAACCTTTCACCTAAAACATTAAGTCAGTCTTGTCTATTACTCAGAATGGTTCTGTTGTGAAAAAAATCATTTTAAATAAATAATAGGCTCCAAATATAGTGACATTCATTGACTAAATATTTTTGCATGTCTATTATTTCTTTGGGTATATATATCATGGACAGTTCTTCAAAATTAAGAGACTGATCCCAAAGATGCTGCTGTAAAAAATAGTGAGTATATTGTTCTCCTCCTAATATACCATTCTCAGCTCTTCTTTTAACATTTAATTTCCTTGCCAAATGGATTAAGCATGCCAAGATCCTTTAATGTGGAACGCTTGACAAAAATCACCATACTGCTGTCCTGCGTTACAAATAAGCATTGCTATTATGGTAAAATTGACAATTATGTTTCATTTTGAGAGGCATACACAATTCATTTATCACTGTCAGTCCTAATTTGGTCCATGCAAATATTAAACAGAAAATCCTAAAGAGATATTTTATGAGGTAAATATCCTGAAAGCAGAAGAAAAATCAAACACTGGTTAGCATACTGACTTTTACAGTTAACTGCTGTGAAGATTTCCAAATCAGTTATGAGAGATCAAGATTGCTGGGTACTAGTTTCCATACATAAAAAAACAGCCTTGCAAATCTTTCAACCACACCAAATGGATAGAAATTATACTTTCCCTTCAAAATACACTGTACATCTACTACAACCCTTAGACTCATCTGAAACGCTAATGCAGTAGCTTCCAATTCAAATAGACTGGACACAACAGCTAAGACTTCAAATGATAAATCTCAAACTCTGAGGGGGGTTGGACAGGAATGTGATGCAAGATGTAGCAACGCAGTCCATATACAACTGCTAGTACATCTGTTGGCTGGAATCAATCCCCTCAATGATCCATTGATTAAGCAGTACACTCTTGCATCAGATTTCACTGCATGTGTACTGCAAAGCCCTCAGTCCTGTCGCTCTCAATCAACGGGGCAGTGGGTTAAAGATCCCTCTTGCACACGCAAGGAAACCATCCAAGCTCACTTTTACCCTTTCGACTACCCAAACAAACACACAAAATGTCTTTTGCATCCTAACCGTTTGTGCATGAGCACCCTACAAGTACTCTAACAGATCCTCAAAACCCCTTCCGGTGGTGTGTAAAAGGAGAACTGCGTAGGTGTGAGATTTGCCCCCGACCCCTCCCACTCCCACCCATCTCCACCCCACTCCTCATCTTTCTAGCTATGATTTATGGGCTGATTCTGGCCAGTAGGGAGTTGACAGTTGCTTTCATTTTCTTCTATATATTTTTCCCTCTCCGCCAAGGTCATAGGGGAGTAGGGCCTCTCCAAGTTTCCCCCTCCGCTCGTCCTCCATCACCCCTCCCCTTCCTCTCCTCCTCTGATGGTCCCATGAATCATCTCGTCTTCCCATCGAACCTTCTGACGCCTCCCTCGCGATGTGCCCGCCCCGACTTCCGCCATCCCTCTTCATTCCCACTAACAATTTGGTAATGAAATATTGATTTTTAGTTAGATTCAAATGGATGTTATTACGTTTGAATTGATAAATGGCCCCCTTGTCCAGCCATGGAAGCATCTCAGTCAAAAGTGGGGTCCGGACAAACCTGGTGGTGTTAACTGGGACAGCTAGTTTATGTCCCAATAAACTACATGTAGTTTTGCCAATCCTGATATCCCACTGCAGACTAAACCCATCACCTCTCACACATATACCACCAAAAGATACATGACCTTACAAATTCTACAAAGGGATGGGAATCGTAAGAAAGTTAACAATTATGGTACGTATTAATGATACTGGTTCATTAGCGGTTTTATTAACTATTTATTTTATTTTTGAAGAAAGACTTTAGAAAAAAGACATGTAATTCAATTGCTAAAATCATGAAATTATGTTGGTAATGATGATGATAATGATTAAAAAATTATAATGATTGAAAATTTTTTAAATAAAACACAACAAACACAATCCAATAATTAGCCTTAAGTATATAATAAATTACTACTTTTAAAAAGTAATATTTCCATCATTCCTTTGTTTTTATAAAATACATGTAGGTTCATATGAGTACTTTTTTGTGTGCTATGTGATTCTTTAAAATTCTAATAATATTATTATTATAATAATATAATTTAGAATCAGTTCATAATAATAATTCATTCCAGAATCCGACAACACGTTTTGTTCTGTATGTGTTTGAGGTACTAAAACCAATTTGATCATAAGAGTCATTCATTTAGGAATCAGATTAAACTGGTCACACTGTATGTGTCTGATTAAATTAAATATCTGGCTCATATAAGTTATTTGTTCAGGAATCCTTCTATACTGGTTGATGTATGTATCTATGCTGTAGATTCAGAAGGGTTTTTCTTACTATCAGAGCATTTTAGGACATTCCGTCCACATGTGCAAGAACTGTCAATAAAATGAAATGTCTTTTGGTTCAAGTGTGATATACGACTGAATTTTCAGTTAACCTAATCTATATGACCTAAATCACTGTTCTTACACTGCAAAATACTTTTACAGTACATATATGCATGTAGATATGTCAGTAATCTGAGTGGCCAAATAAAGGTGAAGTTGATGCAGGATGATACTGTGTACAGGTGTTTATTTTCTCTTTCACCGAATTTCTCAAAGGTGTAAGGAGACATTTAAAGCTTCTAGAGCAAGCTTCAGGGCACTTGGAGGAAATTCCATGATAGGGGAGTTTTCTCTTTTCAGGACAGCTGTTTATTTTAGCTTCACCTGTGCATTTAAATGCATCTGACAGAGAGGTGTGCTTTAAGAAAGTGACATTTCCTCCGCAAGGCCTGCTTTTACAGGCAGCTCCCGTTTTCGTTGTTTTTACATGGTAATTGTTCTGTGTATTTACTCTCCGGGGGATTTAAACACATGCCTTCATACTCTCAGCCTTTCAGTCACAGCTCCATCTCTCTCTCTCAGTTTCTCTCTCTGCGCTTTTTTTTTTTTTTATTTCGCTATGCCTTTCCAAACCACATCGGGCAACAGTAGATTCTTTCAGCTAACCGAACAGGATGCCTGCTGGTGGAAGAGAAAAAAAAAGAAGACAATATAAGTGTGGTATTAAAAAGGCAGCTTTGACACAAGATGGACACCCTGAGGTGGGGGGCTATGGATGGGACCCCAGGGTGCATATGAGGTGTCCTTTCCGGGGAAGGGTATTTACATTTTTCTCCAGCGTCCCAGTGACAGGGACACAATTTCCTGTCCCGCCTGGCATGGTTTGACGTGAGCCTGGACTGAAATGTAATCTTGTGCTGAGACGTGGTTCTTCCCAAGAGTATTGCAGAAACCTTGGACTTCGGTTCAGTAATCCCCCTTTTTTGAACCCACTTCCATCTTGCCTGCAAAGAGCAACAAACTAAGGATGTGATGCTTAATTCTGATGGCCTATCATTCATCCCCCACCCCACCCCTTTGCATTAGGAAACAACCAAATGGAAAAAGAGATTGTAGTAGTTAATAAAGACATGCTTTTTTGGTTGTTGTTTTTTTTTTTTGGGGGGGGGGGGGCAAGAGTCCAAGGCGAAGTATGAGTGTGTGTGTGTGTGTTCTAGAGGTCACAGACATTTCTCGGGAGACCACAGCCTAGTAAAGGACGTGGGTTGTTCTGTCACTGTGATTAATGCGTGGACACACACACACACATATACACACACAGTCTACCGACAAGTCTCACAAACGGGCACGTGCGGGTTTGACATGTTCATGACCATGTTCAGCCCAAGTGAGCATGCATGACCTGTGTGTGTCACTCCACATAAACATGCTAACACCAGACCTGCGGCAGAGTTGTGCTCCTACATCCCAATTGCTTGATTTTCAGATAATAAATTAAACATACTTTGGGATAAGGCTCCAACAGAACTGAATTTTGCTCTAATCACCATACTTACCTTCTGAATTTAGAAAAATAAAATGGAGCTAAGCATTGACCAACTGAAACTTAATTTTCACAGGGGGAAAAAAGAGCTAGATGCAGTAAATGATTATGTTGGTTGCACACACTCAAATCCTTTCCCATCCCCCTGAGCACTACAACCTCCTTCTTTTTGCCAAGGTGGATGGAGGACCATATCAAATCCTCATCCAGCTGCTTCAGAGAAAGCAGTTCTTGTCTCTTGCTGCATGTAGATAACCCATGTTATTAGCTACCCAATAGCCAATCAATAAAGCACTTCCATGGCCATGGAGATGAACTAAGTCTGCGAGCTGATAAACATCTCTCTCATGTTGTCGCTGTAATTGCTAGCCTCTCAGTCCTGGCTTGTTTGACAAGGACTTTGCATATTGAAATACAGCCAGCAAGGTTCTGTCGCTATCAGAATTACTGCTGATCACAAAGACATCTCGGTTTAAGTGCTGATGCAAAACGCTCTTGGATGGTGCTGTGAAAGAAGGATACATCTCGAAACTTGTGTCAGTCACACCCAGAAACATAACTGTCTGACTGTAAAAAAAAAAAAAAAAAAAGGAAGTGCTGAAAATATATATTTATTCTGCCACTAAATTATATTTAGATTCATACATAATTGAAGGTCATGATTGTTCATACACATGAAGGTTTAATAGTGGACAAGTATAAGGTTAATCATCACTTAATAATTTAATTTACCTTTTTAAAAAGGTTTCATGAATATCTAAGGGATGTCTCACTATGTGTGTGTATACATACATTTTCCTTGTATACGGTAATGTAATTATACAGTGTATATATATGTTACATATTGCCATATATGTTACATATAAGCTAATAAATAATTTTCACATACATGCATTCTCTGGATAGATGAAGATATACTGTATGTTTTAGCATATAAATAAAATGTTAATAATAAATTATATTTTTATGGTATTATATGTAGCAAAAATATGTCGACGATATTGGACCTTGAACTTTGCATTATGTTTGGTGTGTGGATTACCTTTTGCTTTTTGTATTTTTTCCAATGACTGAATCTACGCACCCAATTATATCTTCTATTTTACTCCATTGGCACAGATTTTATTTATTCCTTTTTTTTTCCCATATTTTTTTAACACTATTGTGGGTACCACTACTGGAATGCACCATTAAAAATCACTATAGTGACTTCTGTTATGACGCTGACCTGAGTAAACAATATCAGTGAAATCAATAACTGATCAATAACATATGAAATCGAAGCTACTGACAAGAAACATATTCTTGCACCATACGTATTGTAGATATACCTTGGCTACTGCCAAGAAACGTATTCTTGCACCATCCGTATTGTAGATATACCTAAGCGTAACATAAAATGATCTAAGATCTCAGTGTATAACTATACAGAATACTAATTAAAGTGCATTCATATTCATACTTTGAGATCAGTGACAACATTTAAACTTTCTTTTCAGAGAAGCACATGAATCTCCGGTGACCTCAGTCATTTTATCAGGACGAAGGCTTGCAATAGACAGACTGGTAATTATATGAAGGAAGACATAATGAGAGCTGGATCCAGAGAGTGATCCAGATGCATGCTAAATGGAGACGTGTACGAGCGGCAGATTGGTCCGCTGATGTGAGGAGGAGAGTCCCAGTCGTCCAGTTCTCTGCGGAGCAGTGCAGTGAGACCAGTCCCCTGTGGAGAGGGACAGAAATGGGGCTCAAATGTTGTTGAAACCAAAACACTCATCCATCTGTCTAACTCTTCTTTCTCTGTATTTTCCTCCACTCCACCCTTTTCCCTTTGTTCTGGCTTTTGTCTGCAGAACGCAAGTGGCTTACATTCAAAATAGCTTCTCGTGACATCTTTATAGATAGACTGTGACAGGTCTCTTTGAGGATTTTTTTTTTGTGATTGTGTTTTCTGATATCTCAGTCTGTTTGTTTTGTGGCAGAGGCGGGGACGTTCTCTCCTGAGAGGAATAGGAGATGGAGAGTGTTGACAGCGGTGCAGGCCGGAGGGTGGAAGGGTTGACAGTCGCGTGCGTGCCTGACCAGACTGCTGGTCGTTGGCTTTCTCCTAGACCAGACTCTAGGGGAGAAGAGCGAGTACCAGGCCGGGAGGAAGGCTGTCAGAGCTGGATCAGTAGGCTGGTCGGCTATGTCGGAGCTGGTTTACCCCTTAAACCTCCACTGGGGGAGAGGCATCAGTCCCTTGGTGCTGTAGAGAATCTCACCACTGAACTCCAGAGCATTTAGATGCAGACATAAACACACACTGTAAATCACACACACGGACCACAAACAAACGCAAACAATCTGTGCATCCAGCTCCTCTTTTGGCAGATGTAATGTATACAAATCTTGATTGTCTCACACAAACACGCACTCAAAGTCACACAAAGACAAACTATGATTCATTCACTCTGGAAACACAGGGCCAGTTTTAAAATCTGTTTTTTTTTTTTTTTTTTTTTGTCCCCCATCAACCTCCAAATACTGTGGTTTCCATTTTTATTAATTAAATTTGAATAATAAAATGTCCATAGACATAATAATAATAGAATGTCCAATCCATTTATTTCATAAAACATAAAAAAAATCTAATAATTTATTGAAATGCTAACAAAAAGAAAATATGTGTGTTTTGCTTTGTGTTGTCTGTTTTTTTTTTTTTTTTTTTTTTTTACTTATTAAATATAAACTTATTAATTTTTATAAGGTGGTGACAAATCAAATGAATGCATAAAATTAACAACTTAATTATTATTTTAAAATGTAATCAAATAAAATTTGCATTTTTTTTTATTTAAAGTGCTGCAGACAGAGGTTTAGTGTTTAAATTAAAACATGAATAAAAAGTGTGTTATTGTGTGATAATTCTTTAAAAACAATCCTATTAATTGTAGTATTATTGTTACTATTTTTAGAACTAAATATTTCTCTCATGCAGTAATTTCTAAAGTCAAATTAGACTTTTATCTTTGTGGGTTGTTGTAAAGACCTTTGAGTTTCTGTGTGTATCTGATGACAATTTGATCACATGAAACGGAAAATTGTTCATGAAGCAATCTCTTAAAGCAGCTCTGAAGATCTTGTGGAGTGTCATCTAAATTTTGACAAATTCTGTGACATTCTACATGATGTTACACAGTAAATTCCACTTGCATGATTGAATTATGTGATTCTCTCCATGTATTTCACATCGCTAAAATCATAGAGGGGCCAATATCACTGTAGGGTGCCCTTTTGGTGTCCTGTAAATAACTCATTTGCCATGATAACTTAACATGAAGATGACTATGAAAGGATGTATTATATTAGGCTCAGTTTTTATATTAATAACAAAAGCATTACTTGCCTCTTTAGATACAATTTCTAGATTTTGTTTTTAGTTTTGTGTAAGAAGATGCATGTTATTTTGCTATGTCTCATCCACTGCTCATTAAATGTGAAAGATAGAAGATTTGAACTGTCAAATCATAAAATTATAAAATAAAAATTACCTTATTAATATTTTGTTAACTAAGAGAGTGTATTGATCATTGGGTTATAAAAACTATATTTTTATTTAATAAAAAAGAAGAGTTTGTCCATGTCCCTTGAATGGTTGTCCACCCTGTTGTATTGGGGAATCCACCCCTTTAAGAAAAGGCCATCCCCTTTAGTGGCATCAGTACAACAGATTTATTGTCTTTTCAGTGGCGGGAATTTGACTTTTCAATTGACAAATTTTCTTTGTCTGAGTTGCTTACTTGCTTTGCCAAAGCTTAACATGTCCACCCTGTCTGCATAAAATATGCCAGGAGTGATTAGAATACAGTATTTTCAAAATATGTAAGTTTAAATATACCAAATTCTCTTCAACAACCAGACTAAATATTAAGCTAGTCACAGTTTGTTGTAAGCTAATATGCTAACTGAAGCTCAAAATATCCACCCTATCGTTGTTCCAAAATGTCTACCCTGTCGGCCACTTAGACTCAATAGTGTGGATATAAACATGACATTGTAGACGTAGCATTCATTTGTAGTTAATATTCCTAAAAAACTCAAATTAATCCACTATACTTAGAGCACTGTGCTCCGATATGTAACCAAGGTGAATCCCAATTACTAAGAGATAAGAATTATGCCCCACTTTCCCAACCGTAAGTTACCACGTTTTTGTTCTGTCAAAATAAATTACAGTCTTTTAAGAATATGGGGTTGTTTTGAGGGGAATGTTTCTGTTAAATCATGTATTAACACGTGGCAGACATATTCTTCATCGCACTGGAAGGAAACAGCATTGAGGTCTTTGCAAAAAAGAGCAATTACAGCTATTAAGAAAGCAAAGCATGCCAATGTGCCATAATTCAACTTCCACTTCTACATTTTTCAAGAACATAAATCTCCAGCTCAAATGAAAAACATCTCATTTTCCCTCTGTGCCAAAGACTCTTGAGAGGCAACTCCTTAATCAAAATATTGCTCTTCCTTTCTTCTATCATTTTTTACCCTTTTCCTCCTCTGGGCATCTCTTAATGTTAACGCTGTTGGTCTTCACCTCTCTTTCAATCTCTGATCACTTTTCATGTTTACTTGATATTACAGAAAAGTGAGGACTCACAACATCAATCTAGCATTTTGTTTTTCACTGAACAACGTGAATGTAAATGTAAAAAAATACCACTTGTACATTTGAACCCACTACTAGTGTATAAAAGATGGGTTTAAGTAGTAACTATTTTTTTTTTATACAATGTTAAAAGCTCATTTTAGATCATATTCATGGTGTCCCAAAATAGCAGAGTTGCGCATAATTAGATGTTCTTAAGATTATGTTAAGAAGTAATAAAAAATAATTTTTAGTTTATTAAGTAGAAAATGAGAACATGAAAATAGAGCACTTTAAGTACATTATGGAAAAACACTTTTTTTCCTCCTAAGAAAGAAAAAGAATCTGACCCTCAATAGAGCTTTTCACACTTGAAATTTTTAACCCTGGATCATCTTAAACAGATAAACAGAATCCTGGGTTATCTGTAATCACGTTTCACACTGCTCATATTATACCTGGGGTTAACTGTTCATCCAGGGTATTCATTAACAGACATTTCACACAGTACATTCCTAAACCCCGGGTTAACGTTCTTATTTGCATATTACACCCGGCGCAATGCGACACCAGGCACAGCGCAAGTGTGTTTGCTAGTTTCAGTCCGGCGCCGTTCGCATTTTCCCATCCAGCGCCACGTTGTTTAATTAGCAAATGCATTTGTGCCCATTTGTGCGCCCATGGGCGTGCTGGTCTAAAAAAGAGGTGTGTTCAGACGCATTGCCGGCGCATTGCTATTTTAAGGAGCTGAAAATAGTATGCTGCGTAGTAGAACTAATAAATGGTGTTATGTCTGGCGCAATGTTTTTTCCTTGTTAGTTAAAGAGCGTGTTAGTATAGGCGGGTCCACAACGCGCTTAACACACTGCTTATTAAACACAGGGATGCACAGCAGCACACAAACATGCCAAATATTACAAATTAAAGGATTGCAATGCATAAGAATTTTTTGTAGGCTAATTAAATATAAAAAAGCCTACATGTCATAATGGATAGTCATCGCATGTATCAGAATTAGGCTATCTATTTGCTCGCACACGAGCAGCTCCGTTTCATCTCGGAGACGCGTGATTGGTTTATTGCACGTTACGCCCAAAAAACACCCATTACTCATTAAGAGAATAGGGACAACCCGTTTAGACCATGCGCCCGGGCGCACCAACCGTTTTTCCGTCGTTAAAATAGCAAAAGTGGATTTGGACACGACCTGAGTGCACCTGCGCCGTGCGCTTTACACTTTGCGTTTAGATTGTTAAAATATGGCCATTATGGTGTAATTGTCACTGATCGGATGAACAGCAAAAAAAAACCTGTTTTCACGGCTTTTCCCAAGTCTTGAAGGTTATTAAAATAAAATGTCACCATATAGGTCTTTAGCCGTTTTAAGCCTCATGAGATGCACAAAGACAAGAAAACAAAGATAAACCTCATCACTCTATTTCACAGGCTTTCTGTCATTTCTTACTTTTCTCTCATCGGCTGTAGTTTACACGATGCACGTTTTCTGTTACTGATGTGATGTGACAATTTCTGATTGGCTGTCTGTTGCAAAGCGTCCAGCAGCAACAAGCAAACACAATTCTAATACATGTCATTTTGACCCCCCTTTATGCATTTGTTTGTTTGTTATACATAAAAAGGTTATACAAAAAAAAAAATTATAATAATGAATTTATCAATTGAATTACTCCATTTACTCAATTGTTTTTGTTTTGATGATAGATAGATAGATAGATAGATAGATAGATAGATAGATAGATAGATAGATAGATAGATAGATAGATAGATAGATAGATAGATAGATAAAAAAAATACCGTTCTTCTGAACTTCATTTTTTAAACTCCCTGGACCTCTGGTTAGAGGTGAACAGGAGGCTACTGGAGCATGCCCAGCTATAGGCCACTACTGATGGGTCTGAGTCCATAAAGTGGCCTCCCATCATGAATCAGCCCCATCTTCACCCCTCCACCCACCCCCTTCATATTTTTGTGGAGTGTGTGTGTATGTGGGGGGGATACTCTACCATTACTGACTAATGAGCCGTGCAGAAGAATACACCTTCAGCTGCCACATGATGAGGGCTCACTGACACCATATCCCGCATCAGGCGCGGGCCGCGCTCACACCGCCTGCACATGAGAGTGTGTATTGGACTGTGTGTGCATGTGTGCCCATGTACGCTCTCTTATTTTGTCCATCAATCACATCATTAGTCAAAGCAGACAGAGCTGTCAGAGTGTTCTGGCAGGAGGGCCAACAGACAGGTGTTAGCGTGTTAGCGGCTCACCCACCGCTAGCATCTGCAGCGAAGCAGCCATCCAGACTACACCCTCACACAATAACATGCTACAACAGAATGGAAAGAGAGATGGAGGAGGCCAGTGGACAAAGAGGACGGGTCAGGGAGAAGGATAGGAGGGCACTTGAAAGTTAATGTACTACTGTATGTAACAATAACTCAAAACATAAAAGAAGGGACATTCCTAGTTCAGTAGTGAATATGCACTGCTGTTTAAAAGCTTGAGGTCAGTATGATTTTTTTTTTTCTTTTATTCAGCATTTCAGCTTTTATTCTCTTATTTTGTCCATCAATCACATCATTAGTCAAAGCAGACAGACTGTTCTGGCAGGAGGGCCAACAGACAAACTATATATATATATATATATATATATATATATATATATATATATATATATATATATATGAAATATTAGTGCTGTCAAGCGATTAATCGCATCCAAATTAAAAGTTTTTGTTTATGTAATATGTGTGTGTATATATTTTGAAAATATTTACATGTATTTGCATGTATATATTTATATTCCTATAATTTATATTATATATAAATATATTTAATAAACAAACATATTTTTCTGAAATATATATATGCATCACCCGTAAATTAGAAGTGCAATAAAAAAATAAGACAGTGCCATGCAGAATCAAAATGAAATGTCAAATGAAAATAAATAATTAAAAATTAAGACTCAAATTTTTCAATATGAAATCAAGTGCCTATATTTTTTAAACATAACAGACATACACTATATTCTAAAACATACTGTGCTACACAATGTTCAGCACTGAAAACTTAAAACCAAAATGCAAATGACTTATATGGCCACATCTCAGTCTTCTCAGGTGGCCACATCAGAGTATGGCTGCTTTTTCATAGAAAGACACAACTTTATAACAGCCTCCTTGGTTTGCACTACTGACCAGTGATAAGGAGTGATTGGGACAGGCACTAATTTCCTCCACACCAATATGTACCTTTGGGGGTCTTTTAAAAAGGATGTGCTTAAAGCTGTGTCTTTTTTTTTTTTTTCAATCCTTTATTCAAACTCTGTTCAACCCAAAATTATATTGCAATGTTTCATATTCTGATGACATAGCTTAGGGCCCAGTGAAGTGAAGGCTTACTACAACAAATTCATCTCAAGTTTGAGAACAATGGAATAGCAGACAGCAGACTCTCTTTTACTGTACTGTACCATTCACTGTTTTGCTGATTTATTAAAATATTTAGTTTAAAGTTTAACAAAAAACATGCCAAAAAACTTTCAGTTTTTCCCCTTTTCACTGCCCACATTTTGCGTTTCTGCTTTCCGTCCTTAAGGAGGTCTATTTGCAACTAACAGACTTTTGAAAAACTCACAAACTCAAAAAAATAAAAATAAAATAATAAATAAATAAAAACTTACGCCTGGCCTCTCCCTCTTAGTTAAGCAGTTCACTTTAATTATGCCTGTTAGAGCCCAACTATAAATCTGGGAAATTTGCTTGTAGCAACATCTGGCATGTATCACTACAGAATCAACTGCCTCTCCAATCAAACTTGAGGTAGAAAGAGTGAGACAGAGAAGACGACAGAGAGAGAATCGTTAAGACATAAGGAGACAGAAAGCAGAGCAGAAGGGCACTGGAACGCTGGCGTTGATTAGAGAAGCGGGTGATTTAGACCTGAATGCTGACATTTCCAGTGTTCCCAGGAAATAGGTTACAAATGATTGAATAGATAATCAGGATATGTTGCTATTGCTCTCAGACTTGCTTTGTTGGCCGCCCTTCTTTCCTGTTCTGATGGTTGCCCAAGGCCTTGAGGCATTCACACACACAAACACACACACAAGTATGCCTTAGAACAACTTGAGATGATTTCTATTTCTAGCGGATGGTCAATTTATATGTTGCAAAGGGAATGTAAATTTTCTGTGAATCGAGAGACTGTACTCTAAACACAGCCACCTGTCAACGTGAAAGCTAAGCAAGAATGAGAGGTGCTTAGAGACTCCTGGCACAAAGACGCTTTCCGGATTTTTCTTGCAGCTACGTCAGCATTCAGGAAGCATCTGAACGCAGCCATGGTGGTCTTCGTCTGATTTCAGTCGCTCATAACTCTGGCTTACACTGAAAGGAGAGCGGTTGCCAAATTTTGTCCATCTTTAGTCCTATTTCCTTCCCTCACTTTCTCACTGTCATATTCCTTGACTTTTTTGGTGTGTGTATGCTTCCTGAAGAAGATTTATTAAGCTAGCAGGTTTATAAATAACATTTAATGTTTAGAGACACTGAAAATAACAAGAAGAACATGAACATGCCACGGCAGCCGCACCTGGACTCTCTGGGAGAGCTCACATCGGTTAAGCATTTTCTACTTTATTAACCCGTCTTTAGGGTGCAGACACCGTGTCTCCAGCATCCTGCCCTTCAGGGCCTCGAGATTTACGCCAAACCTTTTTTTATGATCTCCTATAGTCTCAGATTTCCCACTATCTATGTCTGCTTAATATATAATCTTCAGCACTTTCTATTGTAGCACTACAATGTCTAGACCAAAATAAGTTTTATTTGGGTTGAGAGTAGGATGCTGTCTTATTGAATTCGGGTGTCTGAAATGCCAGTGAAAAATCACCTCAGTATAGTAAGTCAGACATAGCGTGTTTGTTTCTAGCATTTGATACTGTGAAGGAAGTTATGAAAATGCCATAATAAAGAAAATGTGCTTTAAATGGTCCTATGTGTAGTAAATGTCATTCAGAAGTGAATATAATAAAACCCTACCACAATACAATCTCCACAGTTACATTAAAAGCTAAGGATACACTTGAAACTACTGCAAGTAATAAGTCTACACAGGCTTTGCAAAGCCTTCTCACACACACACACACACACACACACACACACACACACACACACACACAGGCTCACACAGAGAACGGACACCGGAGGTTTAAAAAAGCAAACTAATGATAGCTTTCAGAGGCTGGATGAGCAGAGCGTCACAGGTGAACAGCAGCTCTGCTCCATACGGCCAAGGCTGCCATTTTTCATTTCCTCCCAAAGGCCTGGATTTACTTGTAAACATTATTGAAAATAATAACTTAATGCTTCCTGAGGATCAGTTGCATCACAGAGACAGTGCAAGTTCTCTCTCTGTTCTTTACTGTCTATTATATCTGATAGATAAATTTAATAGATTTTCTTCCCCCTAATTTTAAAGGTTTATTTATACGTGCAAATCACAATCTTCAAATAATAAACCACACATGATACTGATTAAAATTATTACACTATTCATACGATCATAATATGATTCACCCATAAATTGCTAGTAAATTTCACAATTACAAAGAAATAGCAAGTAACACACAAAATGTTGCCGCTACAGTATATATAGTGTAAACAATTAAATAGTGCTTTTTTTATGTGTGCTTTTAAATCTGGGCTGCTGTTAAGTATTTTAAGAACGTAGGAGAGTTATGTTTTATTTATTTATTTATTTTCTCTGAACAAAAGCACTATGTATTTGTTCCTTGGCCCCACTGCAGTAATGGGCATCCCAATAATCAATAAAAGCAGATTAAATTAACTTCTACTTAATTAACTGTAACGGTCATTCAACCTGGATGACTACATTTTTATTTTTTTATTTTTTTTCTGCAGTTGTTGTTTTGGATCACATTGATCATTTTATCAACACACGCACACACAATCAACATAAATAAATGAATTAATCATTCATTCCAACAACAAAGTCCTGCAGCATTTCCCACAAGGCCAGAGAGCCACAGAGAGACATATCATCAAAGAATAAACAAGAAGAGGCCTGTACTGAGTGATGCATTCAAACGCTTTGAGGATAGAAAAAAGGTAAAGAGAGGGAAAGTGAAACCCACCACAGTGAAAAGGGCAGCATATGAACACATATGAGTGAGTACGCTGAAGTAATTCTCTGGCTAAAAACACAATATCACTTTTTCCGCTGGCGTACATTGACAGGTTGGAATGCAGGCAGGGTCAAGTCCTGCATCTTGATTATGCGGCTGATATTCCCTGGGGTTCCGCTCATTGATTTGCACATCTAGTTTACCTTGTTTTCCTATCCATATATGACACTCTACAATGGCTCCTGATCGAGAAATGTGTCATACAAATAAATTATGGCCAACTATATGCTAAATAATTCTATAAATGTACTTGAGGGTGAGGTTGACAAAACAGAAGTAGTTTGCGAGCGCGTGTACGTTCGGTGGCCCGCTCTGATTATTCAGCGTTGTCATGTGTAATGAAGCAAGCGGGCCCACCATTAATCAAAGGGACCAATCGGATAACTAATTTAGGCAATAGAACTGAACCACAAGACCAAATGGCCAGTGGGCAGGGGGAAGGAAAAGAGAGAGAGGAAGAGAGAGAGAAAGAGAGAATAGGGATCAATATTTCTCTTCGAGGCAGATGCAGTTCAAAATCAGTTTCTAATTTGGCATATTAAAGCCATAATGGTGGTTGTGGGGCTAAGTTGCGCGGAGGGACAGGCGAGGTTAATTAGCCCGCTGCACTCGTAGTCTGAAGTGGAGTCACACGCGTGCTCCTGCTTTAATTAACACTGAGAGGGAAAGAGAGAAAAGCGAGATAGGGAGAGTGAGAGTAAAAACAAACCGTCAGCAGGGTTTGTTAAGTGGGGAAGTGCTTTGAAGAATGCCCATAGCACACAACAAAGTGAGAGAGGGCCAATAAAGCAAGAGCCGCAAATAATATTCTATTGTATTCATTGTTTCTCTACACCGAGTGTGCCGTCTATTGAATTTGGCTGATCTGTTAGCTATCTTTCGGTTGACTCATGTTTGTGCATTTTACCATGATTCCTTCCCTTTAGGTCAGTCCATCCTTTCTCAAATTTGATCTTCATATTTGAGCATGATGATTTAACACAGAAACATTCTCCATATAAGATAAAGATAAAGATAATGACAACAGATAAAGTGAGATAGAGTTTAAAATGAAAAATTAAGTCATATTTGGAGTAAGAATGTGACTAAGCTTGGGCTCTACAAGTAGCCATTACTCCAGTCTTCAATGTCACATGGTATTTGAAAGAGTAATCTTTTGTAACATTTTAAGTGTCTTTACTGCCGCTTTTCGTCAATTTAATGCATCCTTATTGTATACAAACAAACAAACAATATATATATATATATATATATATATATATATATATTATACGCAGACTATGCTCAAATCTAAATCAGGGCTAAAACTGGTGTTAATGTAATTTAGTCATAGTCTGCCTCAGTCATATTGACAACTTAATTGTATGGCAGTGATGCACTGATGTTCAGTGTAAAAAAATAAAATATAGTAAAAATACATTGTTTGTCTATTCGATGTCTATTCTAGATTTACTCATCAAGAATAGCATAGCATTTTTTTCAATTGTTAACCTTTTTTTCAATTGTTAACCTGGGGCTTTTCTCAGCAAATTCTGATATATTCTGAATATATATATATATATATATATATATATATATATATATATATATATATATATATATATATATGTGATATGAGATGTGATTTACTGTTTATATTTACTATCATGTACAAAAGATCATACAGTATGGCCAGTCATATTTATATTACAATTAATCAAAGAAGAATGTACTAATATGTTGTCCTGGTAGTATTGTGACCTTGAGTCAAACGAATATTAAGATTAACCAGTTCAGCTCTCAATGACATGAAAAGTGTCAGTCCTCTGTTTGACATGCTGCCTGTGCTGCAGGCTGCTGATGTGATCAGAAGGTCTGACCCTGCACATCGCTTAGCTCACAGAAAGCAGTTGTTAAAGGGAAGACGTCCTCAACTGATGTGAGGTTCCTCTCTGCTAACACGACCGCTTGAAACAGTATCCCTCTAGAGCAAGATAAAGAAAGAGAGAGAGAAAGAGTGATGAAAACCCTCTTATATCATGGAGTGTGTGGGTCACCTGTCACGTGTCGGACGTCTTGCTGGCGTTGTAAAATCTGCCTGATAGCCCATTAGTTCTGCTGTTATTTGTAGGGGAATTTACATAAATATGTAATTCTTACAGGATAGTGTTTCACATAAAGTCCTCAACAAAGGGTACTGTGCAACTAATTAGGTCTTATTTTTCATTGTTGCTGTTATGGAAACAAAAGGGGGATGATGAAGAGAGCTGTGTGAGCGTGTGTGTGTGTTTCTTGATGAGGTCCAATCATTTCATTTATTCTCATTACAGTCGATGTCAGACTGTTTCCTTAACTGATTCAGGGGTCAGTGATTGAACTAGCCGGGCTTCACACACATACACACACACACACACACACACACACACTAATGTGCAAAGCAAAACAATGGGACACATTTAGTGCATACTCAATAGAAGAAAAAGAAAAGAAACAGGAAGGATTAGGTAATGGTTTTTGCAGGTGGACATGATTCAAGTCATATAGTTCATGGAAGAGTGAAGAAGAGGAAGTGAACGCATGTCAGTGCATATCTTTCAGACATTTAACAATTTCAAAGAGAGAATCATCTAAAAGAGACTAGAAACACTGAATCATATGATCATAAATGAAAAACACACAGTTTTCATTGAATCACAATCTAATTACATCATTCTACAAATTTTTTATGCACATTTTTCATTGACAGTAGAAAAAGGATAGAAAATAATGGGTACTCACATTGCCCACATGTGAGCACATCTATCTATCTATCTATCTATCTATCTATCTATCTATCTATCTATGGTTAAATTTTAATTTCAGGCATCATTTGTGACATTAACATGTTGCACTTTTTGTTTTCTGTGTCATTTTGTTGTGAATTCAGCTTAGTTGCTTTCTTTTTTTATTTTATTTACCAGCTAGTTACATTGTTTAACTGCTATAGACGAGTTGTTGAAATTGTTAACATCAGTAAGAATGGGCTGAAAACTACAAACCAATTTGTAATGTATTGCCATTATTTTACAATAAAATTATTAATGAATTCATGACTGTCTTCAAGTATCCTATATATTCATAAGAACATCACATACTAGTATTACTGTAGTTCAAAAAAGTCATATTTGTATATACAGCATTTTTGTTGAGGCCAGTGGGGGGGGGGGGGGGTATGATAAAGTTGATATTAATAATTAATAATAATTATGATAAAGAATACAGTTAAATAAAGCAATAAGCCCCATGGAGCTGTGACTTAAGGGATTTTAATACATCTGATGGGAAAGGCATTTATAAAATCACTGTAAACCACAGCTTCACTGGGCTTATTATTTTAATCAAATATTTCCTAAAAATACCCAGCAAGGCAATAAAAAAATAAACATATAGTAACAAAACATTAATCATTTAATAATAAGAAATCATAAGTCTTCCAAAAAGCAATGTAGTTCTCCAGCAATGTTCAGCATAAGGGTTGCCAAGTCCACAGATGCAGTGGCGCAGTAACACTGATATAATGAGGTCACAGGTGTGTGTTTATAGAGTATTTTACAAGGGTTTTGAATGCAGCTCTGCCAGTCATAATAAAGGACCGGATCTATAAATTAATTAAAAATACAGCATTGAAATGGTGGGCTGTATGATGACCATAGCTCCGTTTTCCTCTTGCATACGGGTTGAAATCTATATTGTCATCGCTAGTGACATGCGCTAATGAGTGATATATTCTGATGATTTCCCAGTGTGAGTGGGTGAGGGTTATGGTGATGTGGGTCAGCTTCCTGTTTAAAACTGTGCCGTCTCTCCCTGTCACCGAGCTTCAGCAGGCCATGTGAACCCTGTCTACTGTCAGTGTGAGGAGATGACAAGCCCAGCATTCATCACGATTAAGCCTAATTAATAAAGCCTGCAGCGATCATCAAGAGAGATCCTGGCAAAGAGTTTAATCTATCCTTTACTAAAAGCACGGCCTGACAGCCACAGCTGATTTACGTCAGGTATGTGTGCGCATATGTGTATGTGTGCCGTATAACGTAATGATAGTGGATATACGAGAATATGTCACCGTATGGGCTCTTTAGCTTGTGATTGAGAGTCCTTGAGCAGGTATCCGCATGCATGTGCGCATATTTGTGTGTGCGTGCATCTGTATGTATATGTGTGTCGGCCCCGGTCCCCTCTTCGTCTGCTGGATATTGACAGTCTTGACAGCACGTTGATTATCAGACCCACAGGAAGCTGAGGCCTGTCGGCCATCAGGTATCTGCGTGAGAGACGAGTCTCCCTTCAGAGTGATGAGACAATCGAGAGAGGGAGAACGTGCGCGGGAGATGGAGAGAGTGGGAGGGAGGTTAAGGGTTGTCATGGCCATCATCATGACAATAAGCTGTCTGGTGTGAAAGAGACAGGCAGGTCTAGGATCAGGATCAGATTAACGATCACACTGACCTCCAGCCGGGCTGCAAGTGAAACAGGACACATTTAAACTCCACACACTGAGAGTTTACATCATTAGATGGTCCTGCACTGCCTCAAATCAGGCTCACGAAAAACAGATTCTCTTTCACGCTGTGTTGTTTTCATATTAATTACAGCTGCTATTTACAGTACGCTTTCTGTCTTTACTTTAATGAACTTTTTATAACGGATAATGGTGAAAGGGATTCAGGTTTAAGATGAGATGCTAATGCTAGGTCTTAAAAACGCAAAATTACTTCAGACCTTACTAAAATTTGAACAACGGTATATGAAGTCACGCTCTGGGGCTTCTGTTTTAAAAAAAATATATATATTAAATTGAAATGTTAAAATGTTTTATCTACTTTATTTTAATCAGATTCAATGATCTATGCTAAGCTACAGCTAAAAGTGCTACCGCCAGACCCGGAGATCGGCTGAATGGATTTGAAAATGGTAAAACTCAACTGTTTAACTCTAGGGGGTTGGAAAATGAGCCTAATAGTGGAGTGTTCCTTTGAGTTAAGACAGGGTTACACAGGATTCACTAATCTCACAATTTTATACTTCATAATTATGGTAAATGCTGTGAAATAAGAGTAAGGCAGCTTAAAATTTGTTTTAGAAATCAATCATTTTGTAACTTAACCATTATATTTATGATTTTATATAAAAGCATGATGTGATTCAGTTCTAACAAGCAGTTCTTTGTTCACTTCACTTCAACATCAGATCATCATTCACTCCAGTGGCCATTGAGTTTCAGAATGGGTTTGACAAAACCAAACAGATCTAATATGGTTTAGATCAAGTTCAGCAGGTTAACAACACTCTCTAGAAACTTAAACTCGGGATTTATCCAGAGATTATGATTCCTTTTGACTCTGAATCGCATGCACCTGAAAGTGTACATCTGCAGATAACACAATCACACAAAACATGGCGAGCATCGGTTTGATCCACTTCTCTTCTTAGTGTAATACATATATTTCATATAAAATATGAAACATCTTCTCAAACTAAACTCAAACTTACCTGGCTATAGCCACTTAAACTGCCTTTGTGAAATATGTCACAAAATTCACACAAGCAGTTCATGACTCATTCCAGAAATTACACAAGCAGTTGTAATTCTGAGTGACTTAATTCGAGATAAGCATTCATGATTTACTTCAGAATTCAAACAAGTGCTGAATTCAAAATAGCATACAACTTTCCCTGCCATAGAAAGAAATACCAAGAATAGTGAATTCCAAATTCGAACAAGCAGCTCGAATCACGTTCAAAACCCGTTTTAGGGCTCGCAGGTTATCAAGCGAGCGTTCATCGCATCAGTGCCGAGTCGCGACGAGGCTCCACTATCCAAGAACTTTCATTTGTCTGTCAAAACAGAAAAATACAGCGTGATGCGAAACAAACAAACACAGCATATCAAAATAGTCCTTTCTGTTTACTCGTGCTCACGCACTCCCAACATGCGACTGATAAGGGCAAAACCATGCTCACATACCTTTATTGTATTTTAATGACATCCGAGATGCTTCTCCCAATATATTTTACTTAATGAATTTGTCATATTCAGTTCTAAAATTCCAAAACCAATCTCTTCTTGTCCATGTCTGATTTTAGGCCTATGCTGCAGGCTCGCTATTTCTTGTTCGAGATGAACTACACTAGCCTATTAACTATCAATTATTAGGGATGGGGAGTTGACTGCAAAAGAGTCGATTCCTCGACTCTGAATAGCCCTAGAGTCGGAGTCGACTCCAGCGCTGGAATGGCACTGGACAGCGCGCAAGCGGAAAGTACAACAGGCTTTAAGTGTGCTCAGGGAGCTATGATCCGAGGCTAATTACACCATTAGCCTATTTTGATTTCAAATTTGAACGTTGTTACTATTTTTTTTCTCTCTCTCTATCAGCATAGTGATTATCTTTTCACACAGTAATACTATCTTTCATAGACATTCGTGTTTAAGCGCAATATTATTAAATACGTTTTACTTCTGTGGGCTACTTATTTATAAGATACTCCAGCAAGTGGCAAATATGAACACAGCCTACAGTAAACTTTTCTTACGTTAAAAGTTAGTAGGCTATCACAAATTTAAATTAAAACTTACTATTGACAGAAACAACCGTCTCGTTTTTTTTTTTTTTTTTTTTTTGCATTTGCATTTGCATTTGCATTACAAGTACCCATGCTGGTCATTAAAAAAAAAAAAAAAAAAAAAAATTCTAACTCCACAAGTGCTATCGTTACCATGTTTATCTAAAAGTGTAGTAGCCTACTTACTTTTCCTTGCTTTACCCCTATAGCTAAAATTAGCCTATATGCATTTATGTTGCAATTAATGCATTTCGTTTCAACCCATGTACATTTCTGACGTGAGCAATGCCCTGTTAACTTAATTCAGCGTGTGCAGCACAGCAAAAATAGACAAAAATAGACAGAAACGATCGCTGCATGCTGCAGATGCTCGGAACGCATCGAGTGAACGCTCAACATGGGAAAGGAAAAAAAAAAACACCCACTGCAAACGGAGTATGTGTGAAGTAGGTGTGGAATAGTAAATGTAGTTTGTAATTATACATGCCTCTGTGACAGCTTTGTATAATTGATTTTTTTTGTCATGCAATGTTAACATATGTTTAATGCACTCAATAGCATAGGCTACATTTGTTTTTCAGTATAGGCTATTCAATCATTAAACTAACCTTAAATCATTAAAAACTGACAGGCCTACTTTCTTATGTATTTTTGTATTTAGGCCTATTGTATTTATTTATTTATTTATTATTATTATTTTAATAATGCTGTTTAAGACAATATAGGACTACGTTTAGTGCAATCCCTTGACCATTATAATGTTCACAAATTCATTAAAGAATAATTTAATTTCATATTTAATTCAGAGAAAACATTCCACGGCTGTTTTTCGTAATTTTTCCCTCTGTGAAATTAAGTGTCGGCAACAGCACGCAATGGTGATAGTTCATTTAAAGGTAATGAACAGAGACTGAACTAATTTGGACAGTCAGTGGAGTCAAGGAGTCGATTCCATTGACTCCTATGGTGGGAGTCGGGAGTCGGAGTCGACTCCGAAAAACCTGGAACAGAACACCCCTACTATCAATATACTGGATTGCAACTTTGTACCAATGAATTGTGGGTGTGGGTGTGGCTACAATGCACACCGAGAAACCCACAAAATGTACGGTGCATTCCAAATGGGATATATTGCCCTCCGAAGGGCTCTTAGGAGTGAAAACAATCATGGCCTCCATATTGAAGGGCCGTTCCAAACCGAAGTGCTCAAAACTGGCCACTTCCAAGGATTTCGAAGGGTACAACTGATGGACACTTCGGGCTTCCATGATCCTTTGCGCAGATTCTTTGCATGATGACGGCACCTCCATGTGGGCACGTGATGATGACGCAGAAGGGCACTTCAAGAAACAGTTGTTTGGTCCCCTACACCCTTCAAGCCTTCGAAGCTCTCACTCCGGAGGGTAAACCCTTTGAAGGTATTAGGGCATAGGGATGAGCCCTTACGAATGGAATGCAGGGGTAGTTTGTCATTGATGCATCTGGTTACTCCGATATTCACACACACACACACACACACACACACACATACTCTCTTTTATTCACAATTAATCAACATTCGTGTTAGATCTAAACTTGAACTTTGTTAAGCAGCAAGAGACATGCATATTGTGCCAATTCTGCTCTCCTGTGTTCACATTTGTGTGAATGAACATGAATGAAAAACATAGGCTTGGGTGAGCAGATGTCATTGTTTTCCAGGGACAGTAATGGTATTTGATGTCCTGTCCATGACTCCATGACAATTGACCCGCAAATACACAGCAAAAAGGCCCAAAGACTTGTTGTACACAAACAATGTACACTTACTTAGAGAATACCCTTGCGCTGTGAATGTTACACTAAATAAAAACCTGATTTTTCCAGAAGATGCCATCCGCATCATTTCCGGCACACTCAGTAGACTCATTCAATGGATTATATTAGTGGAATAATGTAGGGAATAGCGAATGAGAGTATATAGGGGATGATTTCAGATTCCAGCCACAGTGCAGTATGACCACGCCATTAGTTTCAAGATGGTGGTTACAGTTTTATTATTCCTCCAGTGGTCTCTTTCACCCTTGCCCTTTCACTTTCTCTCACTCTTTATCTTTCATCTTTTCACTGTCTCTCACATTTGCTAATCACCAGTGCTAACATGATAATGCCATAACTCAGTTGCTGTCCAATCATGTGCAGAGCGCTGTGATGAGCAGCAGTTGAGCTGATGATCAGAGGGGGGTAGAGGATGGTCTGAGCGGTGTTAATCAGCAAAGTGCTGAAACCAAGAGTTAAAGATTTTGTGTCAAATGGTCTTGTACTCACAACCTATCTAAGGATCATGTATCAACCCTATCAGAGGCCTTCTTCAGCATCAGATTTTTTCCTTGATGTCCATGTTTCTAAGCATACTGCAATCAGAAAAAGAAAAAAAAGTACAAAGCTGTCACTCAGGAGGTATCCTTTAAAAGGTTCATTAAGGTATTAGGAATAATGTTTTCCTAAGGTACTAATATGTACATTTAAGATACTAATGTACACCTTTAGGGGTAAATAAGGTACAAAGGTATACTGCCAAAGTTTAAAGATTCCTTGTCTCCAAAAGACAAAATCTGTGTGTTTTTTTTTTCTTTCAACATTAATTCACAGTGCACTTAAACCCTTGGCACAAAGATGTGTGGTTTGATGGTTTAATCTAAGCGAAACAATAAGCTGACATTTGATTGGCTGCTGTTGCAGAGGGCTCTAATTATGATTGGCTGCTGATATCAGTTTAACAGAGAAGGGCAGGCATTCTATAATCATGCTCGCAGCTGGTCAGCACTTCTTTATCTCCATATGTCTGTTAGTCTCTGTCCCTCACTGTCTCACTCTTCTCTTCTCTTCTCTCTGTACAGCTAAAGGGTATCAGTTGATATTCCCCTGTTCCTCTCTCTTTCTCTCTCTCTCTCTCTCTCTCTCTATGTCTCTTGGAGCAGGACCCCAGATGAATGATTGCCCGGGCTGAAAGTACATGTTTCTCAAGGACCTCTGATGGGCAGCGGATAATAAAAATGATGTCGCGGCAAGAGGAAGTGTTCTCTTGGCCCCTCCCCTCTCATAATCACGGTCCTCCCGGGCCATTATCCCACCCACCAGCACCGCCAAGCAGCCTGTCTGGGTGCGCAGCACTCCAGCCGACAGCCGTGGGTAGCATTAATGTTTTGAGGAGTGCGTTTGCAACAGGTCAAGGTGGAGTTTGAATGTACTTTATGATGAAGAGTTTGTTTGTGTGTTTTTACAGATAGATATTCTGTAATATTGCATATAAGCAGAAATGAAACACAAGAACTGCAGTTCATGAAAAGAATATGATTCTTTTAATACCAACCTGTGTGTGTGTGTGTGTGTGTGTGTGTGTGTGTGTGTGTGTGTGTGTGTGTGTGTGTGTGTGTGTGTGTGTGTGTGTGTGTGTCTGTGTCTGTATCTGAAAGGGAGGTTATGTCTGGCCTATGGCAGGAAAGCATTGTAGGTATATTATAGCACCTTTTAAAACAGTGATAAAACATTATAAAACAGTATAAAACAGTAGAAATTGTTTCAAAGAGGACCTATAGACCTAAAATGTTACATTAATTCAGAGAAAAGCAAAGGAAGATCAACAGTGTGAGAGTAAAATAAGTGCATTAAAAGAAAAGAGTGCATTAAAAGAAATTAAAAAAGAATTAAATGCAAACTAAAGGGAAGAAAAGAATTGTTATATTTATATTGTTATATAATTCATTTTAAAACAAAAACATAGCAGTTTTGTAATTTGTGATATACTGTACTAGCACATAAAGTAAAATTGAAAAAGTAAAACATGTTTCTTTCTACTGGCCAATGATAATCATCAGAGAAGTAATTAACTATCTTGCTAAATTTGTGGCTACTTGTATGTAACTATAACAATACTGTTTTAAATGTTGGGAGAGTACATTCATCTCCTTTACATGTTATAAGAATACTATTGATAATGTTTCTTACTGAGCTTTTTTTTTTTTTAAATATTTAATAAACTCCTTCATTAATTTCTTATCATCACATGGTCTCAGCATCTACCTTTTAGTTAGAGGTAACATGTTAAACAAATCAGCATTTTTAATATAAGTCAGTAATGCCATTCTGATAGAGAGAGATCTGGTATCTACAGTAAATTAACTGGATCTAATAAATATATGAGTGCCAGTATCAGTGTGGAGATAAGCAGATCCAGTTCTCCAGTTCTTTCCTTTGGAAGCAAGGACAGGTCAGTGTGTGGGTGGAGGAAAAGAGACTGAAGGAGGGGAGGGATGAGGGAAGTTCCGGGACCACAGAGGATTGGGTTGGCAGACGTAGGGCTCTCCGTATGTTGGTGTGGGATTAAACACAGAATGCTCTTCAAATCCCTCCGCTGAGGCTGTTTTAAAAAGGGCAAAGTTATACTTAAACACTGTCACAGCCAGACCGCTGGTGGTCTTCTCACTTTCAAACTTTCCACAACTTAATATTCTAGTTTGTTTCATAGGTTTTATTGTTGTTGTTGTTAGGCCTTGCCGAATTTGATGACTTAATTTCTTCTTTAAGAGGATGCATATTTATTCCAATGACATAATGTGAGATATATATTAATTCATTCATTTTGCCACATACATTTTCTGTACATCAAACCCCCAACTCATTTATATAATGTACCACACCATTGTGATCAGCAAACAAGATTCACAGCACAACTTCACAAAAAAACAAGGCCAGGGAAACAAACATTTTAGTTATTAGCATTTTTTCAATTATGCATAAGACAGATATATACGCATTAAAAAGATGAAACTCAAATGCTCATTAAATTTACATAGAATGGCATCTAAACAACATGGCACCCGTGCACAAGCTCTTTTAATGGACTCTGATAAAACCGCATTAAACATCAGGAGCTGGAGTATCTGTGCTCATAGAATCACTCTTTATCTTGCACGATCACCCTTCAAAAGCCAAATTAATATAATTGACTTTTAATTAATCCCCTTGATATTTGCATCAGCACATCTGAGCAACAGGTGTTCTGTTTTGAGCCTGTGCATTATTTAAAGCATATTAAAGCAGCGGGTGACTAAGGTGCTCACATCCACGTGCTAATGTCAAATAAAGGTGATAAAAGTGACAGCCTGTTGTGTTTTTCTTTCTTATTTATTGTTTCTTTCCTTTTGTCTCTGTGCTATTCAAGAGACTAGAAAAGACGTGGTGTGCTGCTTCGAAATATTGATTCTGTTAGTAAGAGCCTAATGTTGAGTGAATTACTATTTGATTCAATAACTTAGACATTAGACAAAGATTCACTCTTGAAATTCCCAGAATTCACCATAAAACCAGTAAGCATTAGCTGCTTTCTTTATACACTGAAAGTCTTTAAATGCATGTACATGATCTTTTTTTATCAGCAACGTACTTAATACCAGCTATGCTTTATTGAACAAACCTGTAATTGAGTCATCAGTGTCCCATTGTTTACTCGATCAAGGCCTCGCAAGGGGCAGAATTTGTGTTTATGGTATACCAATGCACAACACAAGAAGCTAGAGAGTGCAATGAAACAGCATTGGTTTCAGTGTCTTAAACTCTATTGCTACGGATGTGTTACCATGCCAACAAGGTCAGCAGTGTTAAAAGCATCCGCAAGCAGCACTTTCGCTGTGATTGACATGTCAGGGTCAAAAAGTCAATGTTATTATGTTATCAGGGGGTTAATATAAATACCTCAAGTCGGCAGTGGAAGCAGACAGAACGGAAATCCTAATATCGCGCTCACGAGTGGCAAGAGCTCTGGTGCCATAGAGCGCTATATAAGTTGTCCAAATGCATTTGTATCTTCACTGTTGGTCTGTGGAGGTGATGCCACAGATGGCAAAATGAGAGAGGAGAAAGTGAGAGAGAAAGGTAGAGTCGGTGCTTTGATAGGCACGTCTCATTTCTGTGCCGACAGCTTTGTCAATAGCCCTAGGACGCCTACCTCTCCCCCTCCCCTCCCTGTGATTGACAGCCAGCAGGTGGCGGCTGAATGGAGTTGTCAGGAATGCTGCTGATCAGCCGCACGTTGCTGTTAACGATGGAGGAGCGGCCCGGCGCGGCTGCCCAAGGTGATCTCTTCTTTTACGAGCGACAGACGCCCGCTGTGTATCCCCACCTCACCACGGGGTTCCAGTCTAACACTGCCATTCATATCTAAGAAAGAGAGAGTCTATCTCTCCTTCATAGGACAGAAGGACTCTCGCTGTCTCGTAACAATGTTACATGATGAGAAATGAAGGAGACATTATCAGTTTATTCAGCTTAGACACAAGAAGGAAAATGTTAAAGGCGAAGTGTGTGATTTCAGCACCGCTAGTGGCAGCAAACGGAACTGCAATCATAATAATTAGAATCGAACAGGTTTCCCAAATACTCTACCGGATAAACCGATTAATGGTATTTTTTTTCTACTATTATTATTATTGTGGTTGATTCTGAGATATGTGAATGACCTTTAACTTTATGAAGTCCTATAAAGAGCCAAACACTAAGATAAAAATAACTGAGACTTAATTTTTAAGAAGAAGAAGAAAAAAAAAAAAAAAACTTTTTCATAACTATACATACTTTAATCAATACAATGCTTTACCTTCAGCAAAATATAATACCGCTATGTGCGCTAAAGCTGCAAAATACAAATGTACTGTATATTTGAATCTAAACGATGAAGTGCCACACTTTTGAATTTTGACCTTTGTCATGGACCTGAAAAGAACAAAATAACCTTGACGATATACGATAGATTTGCAAACATTAACAAATTACTTGAGCGAAAACAATCAAGCATCTGTAACTTTCAGCATTAAACACAATCTTTGTTTTTATCTCTCATTTGAACAGCTTTTTTTTTTTTTTTTATAATGACAATGACTGGAGCTGGAGATGTCTGCCTCTGTTAAATGTGTTAACTTGTGTCTAAATGAGTGCATAATTACATATTAATTAGCGGTACTTAAGCACGTGTTTAAGTTACATCTGTTTTAATTACCTTGGCTAATCAAATGATAGCAGCTTTTTCTTGCACTGTATGCAAATGGGAGTCTCTTCCTGTCTACTGAGAGTTTTCTCCTGATTAGCAAGACACCTAGAATCCCACTGCAAATTAATTTACTTAAAGAAGCAGATTCTTTTATAACTCTGCACCTTACTTTCTACTACCATATACAGCGATGATAAGATCCATGTAACTGTTCAATGCTGGAGTGTCTCTTGGGCCAACAAAGGACTTTGCAGTAATTATGCAAGTTTCTCCCCAATCTCATGCCCATCAACAGACTTCCTGCTTCTCCATGAAATGGTCATTATCACAGACAGAAATAGGTATATAAATTCAGTGTTAATGAAAATGTCAATTAGCAGGCTATGCTGTCAGGTGATGCTACTTTGGCCTTACGCACAGTTCCCAAAATCCACAGCTCTGAAAAATCACACCAACCACTCCATACACACACACACACACACACACACACACACACACACACACAGTCACACTTCCCTTGTATTCAGGCAGCTGCTTAGAGGTGACACAATGTCCATCTCTTGTCTGCCTACAGACTCTTTATTTATATTAGAATGAGAGATAATATTATATGTCAAGCACTTGCACACATTCACAAAATTATAGTATCCTAAATAAAATTTAAAGAAAGAAAGAAACACACAAATAATTGATTGAAAATGATTTGATTTACATTATCTAGCAATCAACCCTAACATATGTTTCTCATTAATTGTGCTTTTTAAAAAAAAACATAGTTGTCATTATTCACTTTCTTACACTTCGTTATTCACGTGTTTAGGTCATTAATCAAAATGAGACAGACAGGCAAGGAGGGGGCAGAACATGATATCTAACATATCTTACCCAGAGCTCCGATCAGTCTAACACTCCTCAACGGACTGACATCAGACCCAAATCACCAAAAATAGAAAAAAGAAAATGATTACCATTACCGTTCCCACTTACTGGCTTCTCGACACCCGATAGAGAAAAAGAAATGCTCGAAGCCTCCAAACACGCACACGTACACACGCGCTGAAACCCTCAAACAAACATCTGTGGAGGCGAGTGAAATGGCAGACATAAAATGGACAGATTTGCACCAAAACGTCAATAAAAGGAGGATGTATTAAAAGCACATTTGAAATTCTTAGCAGCGTCGGGCCTCATTTGGAGAAGTCTGGGTCCTGCACTTTTAAAAGCACAGAATATAAATCAATTTTGGTGGCTGCTCATACTGAGACCTCAATAAAAATGAATAGATGAATGTAGCTCACCCTGGACACATTTTTCAAGTCTCTGAGCCATTCTGTGGCCCTAATTATGATTTTGATTGTTCCTGACCACTTAGCGCACAAGGACTGGAGGAATGAGCTGGAGTTTGTTTAAAAAAATCAAAACTACCTTTTTATGTCCACAAAATCGCAGTCACTTCAGAATGGGTGCGTCAAACAAAAATGGCTTTATTTGTGTGACAAATGAGTATTTAACATGCAATAAACACTAAACGAAAAACAAAACTGGGACAAGAGAGGCCATGATTGATCTTTACACCTATTCTTGCTCTCTCTCTCTTCTCTTCTCTTCCTCTTTCTGGTCAATAACCCATCAGACAGATGACAGCTGGAATTGTCTGTTGACTCTTTAAGTGATTGGAGCCCTTCAGCACCGTCCGCACAACCCTTAACAGAGCCTTAATGATGAACACCTGCGCAATTTCACACAAGCTGGTCGATGTGGAAAAAGGAACAGAGTAAACACATCTATACAGTCACAACTCGACTGCCCCTTTAAAAACACTCGTAACACTCCACTAACGCCGATGCATTTCATTTGCCACTCGCCTGTGTTACAGACTCTCCCGAAATCACGCAGTGTTCAACGGATCTGTTTATTAAGCTTTGTTTTTTAAAGCTAGCGTGGAATGCTAGCATATTAATGGGGTATAATTATAAATCTCAGACTGCTGTTCCCCTGTGCAGTATACAGACTGCATGCAAGTGAAGCCACAAACTGCAGCATTCTACCCCATTACATCTGCAATGATTAGAAATGGAGGAGAACATCTGGCGTCTGTGCTGTGATAGAAAAGAGCATTCTGTCCTTTAATGGATATCTGCAGGCCAAACAGATCCTATATTTTATCTTGCAGAGTTAACTCTTCACACACCAGCTGCTCGGCTAAGTACAAAATGCTGGAGAAAGGGAACGAGTGGCGTTCTCTTTAACTATGTTGTCGTTTTATAGGGTCCAGAGCACATGCTCCACGGGGGCGACATTTTGGGGTTCTGAAATGCAAGAAATTCAGATAATTATTTCACATTATACATGGAGCGTTATAATAAACGTCTGGATTTGGTTTGGCTTAAACTTACTATGCCTGCGCATATTAATAAAATATTCTGAAAAACCCATTACGCATGCAAAATACAATTCAACTTTTTCACCATAGAACCATATGGAGAATGTCTGTTTTTAAACTCTCAGAAAATAAGTACAAGGCTATCATTTGGGCCGTAACCTTTCAAAAGGTTGTCTAATATGTACGCTTTAGGTACTAAATCGTATTTTTAAAGCACTAATGTACCATTCATGAGTAAATATGGTACAAATATGTGACTTTTAGCTCTCATACCTTTTTTTTCCTGTGAGTGTTGTATCAATCGTAGCGTCTCCTTATGCCCATTAGTTCAGTCGGGGGAGAGTGAGCATGTTTTCTGGTCTCTCTCGCCGGTGTAATCTGAGCATGCTCAGACAGTGCTCAATCAAAACAAATGCTGCGAGACTATGTGAGAATATTTTCACTGCCGAAAAAGCAAAGATCTTCACAGAGCTAAAAAAGATGTGCAAATATAAACAGGACACATATGTGCACTGAATTTAGACTCAAAACCAGCTGTACAAAGGCACACAGAAACACGAATCATAGCAATTATGGGAATTGTAATGCAAGATGGTAATTAGACACAAAGCCACACCTGATTCATGTGATGGCTATCACACTAACACCTCGTGTGTAGGGCTCTGACATTATCTTTTGCAACCACACCCAATGCATGAATATTACACTATGTCTGCCATATGAATGAATCGTTTATTTTTTAATTTTTTTATTTTTTTGGTCCTACTGGTGCTAATTATGGCGAGCTGATGAAAGTCTACCTATAAGACGAAGGCGCCTTAATGAACATGAGCGGTAATTAAACAGGCTAGTAACACGACCCTCTCCTGCTGAGGGAGTTTCAATAATGACAGGGGAGCGTGGATATGGAAAATGGCCGTCTTTGCCTGTAATTCGTAAAAACGAATATAATTGGGCGACCGCAGGCTCAAATGACGGCCTTTGCCAACTCCTGACAAAACAGGCATAATTAAGAGCTTGCAGCCTCAGGAGGGGCCTGCAGGGGCTGATCTCTGAACAGCAGTGGAGGATTAGAGCAATGAGAGACCTGCTCCTACACTAACACTAACATCACAGATCACCTGTTTAAACTCTCAGAGCTGCGTTGAATACAGATACATGAGGTTAAGTTAAGATGAGAATGTTGAATATTGTATATATTGTACTATAATATTTAAATAATAAAAAAAATGAAAAGAAAAATGTTCTGTTTACACATAATGTTACACTAAATATATATGCACTTAGATAAAGTGGACTACAATATAATCAATGTGTTAAAATGAGAGACAGAAACAATGAAAAAAGAAACACATAATGCTTCAATAATCAATACATTTTAAAGAGAAAAGAAAAACTCTCCATAAATGACACTGTGTACCTTGTGACTGACATCAACGACCCAGTAATCCAACTGTGATCTAAAAACATTTTGACTTTACTTTCTGTGAAATTTCAGTACATGTGAAAGAGCCAGAATCATAATATTCACCTTTTTTCCTCCTTGTTTTTTAGAATGACCTATAAAATAATAACATATGACTGGAAGGTTTTATTAGTTGTGATGCAAACCTCCCAACTTTGTGCGAGGAGAGGGAAAATATGAAGGGTTATAGAGCGAACAATCTCTCGATAATTAACAGGAGGATAAACAAAACATAAATTTGGATATTGCGTTTATTTGGACTACCCCTCAAATATGCGTGAACCACGCAATTTTAATTAAAAGATAAATCTATGTGACACTCTGCCTCAGAGTTAATTATTCAGTGTTGTATAATAAAAATAAAGCCTATTAAACATGCCACACACTGTATTTCTCCATTAACAGTAAAACGAGCATGCATTGGGGAGATTTTTGATTCAAGGGCTGTGTGTTGTTTTCTCTTGTTTTCAGTCATTTCTAGCTCTAGGTTATCTTATGTTTTCTAGGATAAATAGGACAGATATATACAGTACATACATACACATACAGTGTTAGAGTTTATATACTGTATATTTACTAAACACTAAAAAGCTCCTACTGTTAAAAGATGTGTATACATTCAACATATGCACATATTTTAAGCCAGATTACTTAAATTGAATCAGTTAAATATGCTTGCATATGTTGAAAGCTTTCAATAATATATGTTTGTTTACTTAAATTGAATAAGTTAAATAAAGTTGAAAAAGTTTTGAATTGAATTAATCAGACACAAATGAATAAGACAAAGTCATTGTTTTAAGAGGTAGAGGTTTTATTGCGTAAAACACTGGATAAAACTGTACTGCTTCAAAGACATTAGAACTTCTAAACAGCAGAAAGAAAACAGCCATTGCTGAAATAAAAACAACTTCTTGATAGTTCATCAGAGTACTCATTTTCTCTTCTTTTGTCGGACAGATGTATGACAATAAATAATGACTAGGGAAAGTCCTTAAATACAATAACAAGTCATCTACTTGTTAAAAGCATATAAGTAAGTAGCAATATAATCCTCTAGCCTCCTTTGCACCTCCTCTGATATAGAAATATTCTTCATTTAGGAATGTTGGACAGTATAATGTTCATGATCACATACTATAGAGTATTATAAAGAGAAAGAAAACTGACATGATTTTTTTTTTCTTTTCCCATGAAACACAATGTTGTAGAGCTCTAAAATATGCAAGTGAATTGACATGGTTACAGGTTATTTTGAAGGAATAGAGTCGAGATATATATATATATATATATATATATATATATATATATATATATATATATATATATATATATATATATATATATAATTTTATTTATTTTTTTTTCTGGTGGGGTCGTAATGTGAAAACATTAGCACCTCAATTTAAGGGACTGACAATCACTATACAAAAAAAAAAAAAAAAAGAAAAAGAAAAAAAAAAGAGAAAATCTTCCAGTGTCACTAAAAGAATTATTGCCTGTTTCTGAGCTCCAAACATGATCCAATAGGACAGATTACTGAAAAAAAAAGCAAATAAAAAGTGCTATAAATTGTTTTTTTTTTTTTTTTTTTTTTTTTTACACTAATATACTTGGAGTGTGCACACTTACATACATACAAGAAAAGCAAGCGGCTGACAGTCACCAGAAAACACAGTAGTGCGTTGAAACCTCTAAAGCTCAATGCAGTCACAAAGTATATCTTTAATGTCAAACGTTAACAACCCACCCCCCCCCATACAGTAGAGCTTATACAAATAGTTGTATTAAATTCATAAACTTGATTTAAGGCAGTGAGAACTATGCTAATAAAAAAAAGAAGAAGAAAACAACAACGACAAAGAACAGACCAAAAATTAAAGAGTTGAGTGTCTTCTTGATGGTGAATTAATGAACCTTTGCCTGGAACCTTACAGTTTGTTTGAACTTGTAAAATCTCTGTGCACCACTTCTAGAACACTTCTATCATTTTTTTTCAGCCTCTTTCTTTCTTTCCTTTTTTTTTTTTTTTTTTGGTTGTGATAAGGGTTTATGTTTTTATTTACTGCTTAGTGAGGAGTGTGGCGGATATTTGTGCGTCCTCTAAACTCCTCTCGGCGTGAATAGAGCAGACGTAAGGCCCTGGGGTTTAAGTGCTGAGCTTCCCTGTGCTGAGCGGGAAGATATTGACTTTCTTAAAGTCTGGATCATTTCTGTTTATCACAAAACACTAATATCCACCCTTCCACCCCCCCCACCATCCATGCATCTCTTACCCCCTACCATACTTATTTACCTTCTAACCCCTGCTAGCCTTCAATAAAAGGAAGTACAATGAAAGTTGATACACTTTATTTTGTTCTTTAAGAGGCTTGATTTCATAGGATCCAAACTGCCTGTGTTAATCTCTTTTACTAGAGGAACATTCAGGACAACAAACACACAAAAAATGGGGCCATGATGATGCATATTCGAACATAAAAAAAAAAAAAGTGAAATGTGTACAAAATTCATTCGATTTTTTTTAGGGGAAAAAACATACAAAACACAAACAAAAACATAAATGCCATCCTGAAGTTTAGATTACAGACAGGTAGCGGAGAAGTGATTATCTATATACTTCATATCTACAGTGCCTTCATAGTGCTACTTTTTCAAGAGCTCCATAAAGAAGGTAGTCCCACTGTGGGTCAATAAACCCCACCAAAGAGCTATACGGTTCCTTCATATTATTTCCAAGTTACATTTAACAAATAACATATTCAGACTCTTGGTTACATACAGTCAGTATTTGCCAAAAGTCCACTAGTTAGAAGAGAAGCAGCACCTACTTCAAGAACAACAAAAATACTTTTTTGTTAAGAAGCGCTGAATGGAAATCACATTTAATGTGTCTCTGCCATTCTGTTGAGTCACTTTAAGTGATATACAAATTACATCCTAAAATGTGAACACAGCAATGAACAAGAAGAAAAAATACTATCCACTGATTATTATACAATGTTATTGGCTTTTTTTTTTTTGATGGAAGAAAGACAAGAATGGAGGGAGGAGGGGATTGAAAGCGGCTGATAGGAAGTGCTACTAGTCGTCAGACAGGTCTGAGGCTGACCCTTCTGCGGCCCGGCTGTACAGGCGACTAAGGTTTCTCTTGACGTGTTCTGAAAGAGTGAGGAGAGGCGAAATGGGGAAGGAGTGGGGGGAGTGAATGGAAGTAGCGTGGGAGGGGGTTGAATTGATTTCCTCTGTGATGACAGCTCCAGTCAGGCTGGCACCAAACGCCCCCCCACACCACCATTTCACCATCCCTCCGTCCGCTCACTCCATCCCTGTGCGTCAGTGGCGCTGGGCAAATGGCCACTGGTGGTGTCATGTTCTTGAAGGGTGCGCTCAACAGCTCCCTTCCATCTTTCTTTCCCTTCCAACTGTCGCGAAATCGTTGGCGCGGATCGTTTTTCTGATAAAAGCATTATTTTTGGGACAAAAGTCACTCTGAGGAATTTAATGACATTCTTTTTTCTTTTTTTTTTGAACGTTGTCATTTTTTTCCTCTTCAGTAATGTCTCTTCAACGCTCAATTCAGGCAACTCCAATAAGAGCCGTGTATTTAGTTTCAGACTCATCACAAAAAGGGTTCAGGTTTCTCTACTTCATCATCTCTATCCTGCGCTTCACAGAATATTACTGAGACTGAAATGTTTCAGTTTGGGAGTTAATGATCCCCAACTTAAGGAATACCAGTTTTTTTGGGGAGAATTTAGAATTTCTTCATGATTATTTTACAATGATTCAATGGGAATGCTTGTATGAGGTGGTTTCATTATAATTTCAAACCCATGAAGGTCCTTAGAAATCCCTGGATCGAGTTGTATGCCGCTTCACTCAAGAGTGCGAGGAGTTTCACCACAAATACCTTCTCCTGGGTTCACCTGGCCAGAGGAGGAAAGATTCCCATCCTCGGAGTTCCCGGAGACATCAGAGTCTATGCGGGAGCGTTTGAAGCGTCGGTCGGGGTACTGGCTGTTGTCAAAGGGCATGCGGTGAACACACAACACATGGGTCTTCAGGTTACCTTTCTGAGAGGCGCTGTAGGGGCAGTAGCGGCACTGGAATGGCCTCTGACCTCCTTGACCTGGGAAAGAAATCGACAACATTATCATCCTGTACAATGTCAATAAAGCCTGTTACACATGCCACACACTTTACATTAAAAGAATTCAACATTCTGTGCCTGATTTTAATCAGAGGGCCCAGATAACACTTGTGTGTAGTATTTAGTTACAATCAGCACAAGATGGACTTTTAATCAAATGATTCATCAGTATGTATCAAAAGCATTTCCTCGATCCATCCGTGGACAATCTCTGCTGTTCAGATGAAGACATTTTCTTTGTGCGGTATCCTACAGAAGTTTGAAAGTGCTCTTTTCAGCTTAGAGCAAGTACAACTGTTTAAGAGATTGGATCTGATCATCGGTGCATTGTACACAATGGGCCTTAATAGCCCACACAAGTCTGTTTGAGGAATGCAGATTACGTGCCTATCATATCTGGCTCTCTTATCGGGCCCATCCACTTAGAGCAAAGCCAGGCACTTTCAGCTACGCGCTACTTTAGAACATTAATAACAGTACATTTGCTCTCCATTTTTCTCAATTCAATTTGAAAAAGCAACACTAAAATCAAATTAACATGGCGGTTTAAAATAGCAGCCGCGTTGGTGCGGAGAATGTAAAGCGGCTGCATTAAAGGTGTAGCCATGATGCAACGTGAAAAATGTACGCATCCTCAAAGTAAGTGTGCGTACTGTCGTCTGCTTGCATATGCGTGTGTGCCACAAAAAAAGAAGGATTTATAAGCACTTTGTGTTTGGCTTTGGAGTCTCAGCGGCTTTCGAATACCACAATGTCTGCTGAGGCCTCGCTACAAAGGGGATTGCTACAAGTTTTAGAGCTTTCGATGTTCCAGTTGTCTGATAAGCAAGCCGGCGACGCACAATCCCGGCCGTTTCATTCATACGCACTTTAATTTCACACTCCCTTACATTGCACTAAGTCTAAGAGGCAGCATATTCTCATGCCACTTTATACTCAGAGTGAGCTAGCATCACCAACTGTAAGTCAGATTTCTTTCTCTTTTCTTCTCCTCTCTTTTCTTTTCCCCTATCTCGTCTCTTTTCCTAAAGTTGAAAATGTTTATGCAAACGCAAAAGTGGCTAGAGAATGGAGTGGTTTTCAATCAATTTTCAGGATAAACAGAAAGAGAAAATAAGGAGGAATATGGAGAGAAGAACATCGTGCTCACTGTGGCCGTGACAGGACCACAGGCAAATGATTAACAGGGCTCAGAAAGAAACACAAAAGAAGAAAGCTTATTGACATGTAACCTCCGTCACAGCACTCCGTATTCATCTAGAAAGCTTCCTCCAGCTTCCCTTTTCAAAGTGAGATAATACTGCCCCTTCAGGGTGCCTATTTGGTGGTCAAAATAATTGGCAACAATGAATCATATTTCGAGGGGTGTTCCGTGGCAGGGCACATTTTTTATATCAAAAAGGCTGTACACATCGAGCCCCTCTCAAAACGTTTCCCATAATAGTTGCCCCGATTACTTAGAAACTAATTGGGGCAATTTTGGCTTGTTGCTGCTAGTTCCTAAATGACAAGAGAAGAAGGAGCAGAGCTGGAGATTTTATGTACAAAGATTACAGTGTGTCATAGTGTTGGTGCCATGCTAGAACACTACAGCATGTTTATTTTTGAGTGCTCATAGCAAAGCATGCAGACATTTTCCTCAAATTCATCTCTCTTTATCATTATTGCGCCATCAGGTCTATAAAAAATAAAGACATTAATATTTCTATATTATAGGGTTAACATTAAAAATCAATCTGTAAAAAAGAGAGAGAAAGAGTTAGCAATGGGTTAAGTCTTAATTAAAATACTAGTTATAATCTTAAATGTTAAATAGATGTTAATGAGAAATATGTGAGAACAAGCCAGTATATATGTGTATTCATACTTCCAGGGCATCCAGAGACAATAAAGGTAGAAATAATTTATTTATACAGTATATAGATATTATAAGCCACTATATATATATCGACAGTGATGGCATCTTTCTTGTTTGGTTTCTTTCTCTCATTCTTCTTTTCAAAGCTCTCCAGTGATTCACATCTACTGCAATTGAGGTGCCCAGTGACATGAAATAGTATGAAGAATTTTATTTCTCCCTTCTCTTTCTCTTTCTCTCCAGTATGTCAATCCTTTCCACATTTTTTTTTTCACTCTGTTTCCCGAAACTGTGAGTCCTGAGTGAGTAAAAATTCCTATGTACTTGTAACCAATGGTCAATAAATCTTTTGAATGTTTTGTGGCCAAAAACCACACAAGAACACATTTTTAATTTTATTTGTTCTATGTTTTGTAAGATTTGTTATGGAAATGACAAGTGATTTTTATCTTTTCCCTTCTTTTTTCTTACCCCTTTCCATCATTTTCTAACATTGTCTCAAAATAGAGAGAGAAAAAGAGAGAGAAAGAGTTCTATTATTTTCAGCAGTGTGCCATTATCACGCCTGCCTAATTAACCCCTGAAGGCCTCATATGTGGAGATCAGAGGGCGAAGGAGAAGAGGAGGAGGGAGAACCGATGACAACACACACTTCCTGCAAATTCCCCAATATCACTCCATCATTGTCCTTCCCGCCGTCCATCATTTCAAAATGAAAACAGATCAAAAATAAACAAATGATTGCATTTATTCAATCAGTTCACTTGTTTTCTCTGTTCTAGATACACTTTCTTAACATCTATTGCATCTACTCTGTACATTTTTCATCTTCATCCTCTCTGAAGACACGTCTAATGCTCCCTCTTGTGGCGCCTCCTGTTCTTGCTCTCTCATACTCTTCTTTTCATTCTCCTTTTCTTATCTCGTCATTCACACACACATACATTGTAAAAAACAACAAGATGCGTTTGAACAGTACGCTTGTGGTATGTAAGCAAGCAGACACAAGCTCCTCCGCACACACGCTCACGCAGACATGGAGGTGCTTTGGCATGTAATCAAAATCAGTCTTATATAAATTCCATCTGATGCCAGAGCTACCATCTGTGAAAGAGTGCTGCCTCTCACCTCTGTCTGTCTGTGAGAAGTCACCCTCTCCAACGCTCAGCAACAAAGAGTGTGTATGTGTGTGTGACAGAGAAAGAGCGGGAGAAGGGTGTTGAGGAGGAAAAATGATTAATTTGCAGAATGCTTGTGATTTGCTCATATATTATTATAACAGCTCATCAGCACATGACGAATCCCTTGCCCCACGCAGCAGAAAGAACCTGCAGGGCTTCAGCACTTTTACTGTGTGTGTGTGTTTACACACTCGAGCATGTGTCCCTGTGTATGTGTGGCATGTCTTTGAAAAAATAATAGCTCATGAGCAGGTCATAAATGTCTGTTTCTGCGTGTGTGTATGGCTTTGTGTGAGAGGGATACTGCATGTATAGCATGTTGGGACATTTGTGTGCATGTGTGTATGTGTGTGTGTGTGTGTGTGTGTGTGTGTGTGTGTGTGTGTGTGTGTGTGTGTGTGTGTGTGTGTGTGTGTGTGTGTATGGGCTGGCACCTGACAGACTGCAGAGCCTCTAATGACTTTCAGATGCTCACTGTGAGTAACTCAAACCTGAAAACAAGCGAGATAGGAATACTGAAGGAGAGAGAGAGACTTCCGCTCTACGGGTGATTAAGAGTTTAAACACTCATATCCTTTCAACTCACACTGCAGATATGAACAAGGTCACCAGTTAAACACTTCCGCTCCATGTCAGTATCACACAAGCAAGAGTGCATCATGGTATTTACAACAAGAATACGTGTCATATTGCTTTCATACAACAGATCAACAAACAGAAGTTAATATTGAGTTACATTTTAAGACAAAAGATACTTTTAATTTTGGGTCGGGAATGAAAATAGTTCCAAATGACACCATAGTAGTGGTGCTTCTGAGCAAAACGGGGGTCATCAGATGCCCATTTTCCACAAGTTGATATGATTCTTTAGGGTCTTAATGAAAAGTCTGTAACATAGTTTGGTTAAAATATCTCAATGATAGTGTAAAACAACACCCCTGTCAAAAATTTTGTTTTTGTAGCATTTTCCTTTAAATGTTAATGAGCTATGCTGACACCGCCCCTCTCTTCCGAGCCGCTCTCTGAGGGACTGTTTACTTTAGCTGCATTCATCGTGAAACTTGAAAAGCGATTTGCAAAGATTCATTAAAATAACCTTATACGCACTTCTTCTGTAGGTTAAGCTGGATCACAAATGATTCTCGTAAACATAGACACATTAAGGTAGATCGGGGGCGCATTCCATTCAGAAACAAATGTAATCCAATGTGTCTTCAGCGGCTCAGATGTCAGGAGTAAATGATGACTGCTATGTTCATTATTACATCCAACAACAAAACAGCTCAGTCGCTTAGAAGGCATTCTTGTCTACATCTGCTCCAGCGGTGAAACAATGGAGGACTGATGACAGCTCACTCAGGGCGGGTCTAAGGTAAGACGCCAGTCCAGTCTGTGCTGGAATGCTACTGTCAATCAAACTATCATGGGAGGGGCCTGTCTGTGTGACGTCACAAAGACAGGCATCTGAGATCAGCTCGACTTGAGAAAGGGGAAATGATTTAATGAGATTAAAAAAAAAAAAAAACACTAGGTGTTTTATCATTATAGGGTGGTTGTGTACACACACTGCCAACACACATTTCAGTTCAAACAACTTAGAAAAGTGCATGTAGCATCTGGTGGCCCCTTTAAATGAATTATTCAGTGACTCATAAAGAATTAATTCAGGGATTTTAAATAAATCTGTTAAATGAATCATTTAATGACTCTCTCATAAAGACATTGGCTACGTCCAAAATTGCATAATATTGTGATTTGAGAGATACTACTTTTTCTTAACCTACTATATTGTAGGGAAGTAAGTGTATTTTGAGGCAACCAGTCTCTTGTTTTTTTTGTTTTTTTTTTCTCAAATGAATCAGGATTTTCAAATGAATTGGTTAAATGAATCATTTAATGACAGCCACATAAAGAGTGTCGCTTGTTTTGTTCTTGAGTGAATCAGTGTTTTGAACAAATGGAATCAATAAATTAATGACTCACTCTTAGTCACCTGTTGCCATCTACTGGCATAATGATGTAACATGCAGAAAAGGTCACTGGAAAAACCTCACAACATACAATATACACAGACTGACAGTGGGTCTAAAGACAGAAACAATCAGATTCCAACTTATACCAGACTGGTATAAGTTGTTAAATGCATGACTGTGGAGAGTCAGCTGACTCAAAGATCCTACAGTATGTCTGACTCATTTACTCTACCTGGGAAATACTGATTTCTGTACTTGAAATGTTTTTCAACAACACATAATGTGCTTCTGTAAGCAAAACCATGCCTGCCTATAAGATAAATAAAGATACTCTAAGCCACTATGATTTTGAAAGAATATCTATATTGAATCTATATCTGTAGGGATTACACAATGCTGTGCAAGTGTATGTTTTGGGGCCAGGTTTTTCTGCTCGGTGCAGCAAGGGTTGCATATCCATTTGCTTATATCTTATATCTGGAAACTTTCCTTCTGTGTGTGTGTCTGTGTTTGAGTGTCACCTATATGGAAGAGAAGGAAAAGATAAAGAAAAACAGAGGGAGTGTGTGTCTGGGGAGAACGCAAGCCACAGAAGGTGTGAGCAGTAAAAAGTGATGTACCATCTGTCGGCCAGTAATAACCTGCGTGTTGTAAAGGCTGGGAGATTACTCAGCAAAGAGAGCTTCCAAACACCCAAATCCCTCCGCAACGTTAGTGCGCCACGCACTATCTCTCCCCACCTGCTCCCAAAACCCTGCTGAGGAAGATTCCACCCTAAAACCGACATCACACCTTCAGATCCACTCGCTCTGATTCAGTAAACACAAAACAAGTAAAGATGCCACTTCAATAGACAGGCATCAAACTGAACATCTTTACACCTGCACTATACTCAGCTATATTATCTACAATAGTAAGTTTTATCATTATAAACTTTAAATGCATTCACATAAATATCAAGAGATTTCCACACAGAAAAAACTTGGACTGTTAATGAGCATCTAGTCAAAACATTTCTCAGACTGAAAGAGAGATTTTATACGATAAAATGCAGCTCTAATGGAAAACGGTTCCTAGTTTGGAGAACTGATGCTGTAGTCTGGCTCTCTGGGAAAAAAACAACACAGAAAAACTTGGATTTGTATGTATCAAAAGCAAACTCTAAAAGCTCCACCGGGGAAGCAGCTCCCATGTTAAACACTGAACTAGATTACAAACTGCTGCAGCAGACGTACCTCTTAATACTCTCTCTGTTTCCCGGCTATACATTTCCCAGTCTGCCTGCCACTATATCTCTTTTCAATCTTCCTTACTTGGCTTCATTTCTCTCTTTTCTGAACAAATGGAATTCTTTGATGTGTTCCAGAACATTTCGTTTTGTTTTTCCACATGGACATGTCTGAGTAACTGTGTGCAGAAAGTTTCATGGAAGGATTTTTTGGGATAATATACCACTTCCTTCACTGACAGTGCATGAGAGGTGCTGGCAAGGGCCTGCATGGAGCCCCACGATTGGTCAAGAGTTAGAAAGGCTCATGGGTAAAAGGCAGTATATACATCATGTGATGAGAGCGATGTGTCAGGCAGTCTCAGCAGGACTGTGTGTCTGTGTGTTGTGGGTATCTGTGTGGCCAGGGGAGGAAGAGTTCATGAGTACTCATCTGCAGTACTGCTCACTTCTCTCCTTCTCTCTCTCCCTATAGAGCATATTGCTGCACATTCTAGTGCTGAGCTGTCACGACAGACACATAATAAATGTCTACGGGTGTGTGCAAGTGTGCCGTGTGTGTATCTGTGCAAAGGAGAGAGAAAAGAGACCATCTCGTACCTGACTACTTTCACTCTAAAAAGTGGTCACATTGCATAAAAAGCAGAATTGCCCCTTAAAAAAAAGGGGACTGTGGCATGGCTGAGTGAAGGAATCAGCACTTTGATATGTACAGGAGAGCAGGGATAATAATAACACTCAATATATGGAGCATTGTTAATAACTTTTAAAGCTTTAAAATGGAAAATTCTTATTTCTCCCAAAATAAAAGGCAGCTTAAACAGTTTAGTATGATGTATAAATATCTTGTGTAATTTTAGGTTTTAATTTTATTTATATATATATATATATATATATATATATATATATATATATATATATATATATATATATTTTAACCCTTTAAAAGTTACATTTCCTTTAGTGTTGTTTGTGAGTCACTAATGATCATGTCTCCATGAAAAAAGTAATAATAATAATCAAATAAAATTAAATAAAAAAAAATAGCTGTCTCAAAGCAGTAGAAATGAAAGTCTAATGCTTGAAAAACACAGAGAACCTAAACTTGCATTTGCCATAACCGTATAGCCTATATTGCAATATATTCATTCTTAAAAAATTATTTAAAATATGAACTTCCATTTCAGAATATATTCTGATGTCTGACGTGTATTAATGTTCATCCTTTACAATCTTAAAATTTGGTCGTGTCTGAGCATGTGCTGTATGTCACATTAAATATAATTATTCACATTAGAGCTTTTTCATTTGTTTATATTAATCACATACTATACCACCATAACTATGATATATAAAATCAGCCTTTGTGTACATGTGATTTAATTGCATCTGACTCAGTTAAGTTAATGAATAAATTTAATTGACAAAGGTAATGATGTCTGCAATGTCAAAAATATCTGAGATAAAATTTCTAAGATATAGGCTAAACCTTTTACAGAAATAAATGAACAAAACCCCCAAAAGTGTTGAAATTATCTTTCCTCTGCCATAATTGTGTGATTACCATATCCTTGCTATCCTCATAGTACTGTATCATGGTATTATCATAATGATAGTCAACAAAAAAAGAGATAGAATATATATATGTGTGTGTGTGTGTGTGTGTGTGTGTGTGTGTGTGTGTGTGTGTGTGTGTGTGTGTGTGTGTACCACGTTAGAATAACCGAGACTTGTCACTTACATATTGTTGCTCTTTTGTTAGTTCGATTGCTTCTTTTGTCCTTATTTGTAAGTCACTTTGGATAAAAGCGTCTGCTAAATGACTAAATGTAAATGTATATATAGTGGTATTTATATAGTATTAATATATTAAGTATAAAATAGTAAAATAGTACAGTCACAAAAAAATTGACTAAATACAATATACAAACAAAAATGAAACTATTAATAGAAAACACAGAGTTTGCCCCTAAAGTTCACATTGTTGCTTGAGAAAACACACTGTTGCTTTCAAATGTAATGAAAGTTTATTAACATTTTACAATGAGATTCATTTTTCTATATATTTAATGAAAGTGAATGCATTAACATTTGAAGCAAAGCAGGCAGTTGTTTGTTTTTTGTTTTATTGTGTTTTGTGATTTTAAATGTTAAATGGTCATCCGCCTTCCAAGCTTTTATTTACAACTTCATGTCTAAGGATAGTTAGAATACCATGATCTATCAGACCACTGCTCCTCAAGGCCTCCACATTAAAAGACAATCCAAACATTCCCTTTCCCACAAGCCCAGAACTAAGCAGACAGATATACACGGATAGGAACCGAGCCAGAGGATGAAGGTGTGTGTGGCCGAAGCTCCAGTACTGGGTCAAGCAGGTGTTGTTCAGCTGGCTATAACATGATCCTTGGCTTTCTAATGGCTGAGGAGCAGGGCCGAGCATCAGTGCTGGACCTAAGTGCTCATCTGCTCAGGTATCAATAACATTTCCAGTTAGCTTTTATATACACCAATACTGATCTATTCTCATGCAGACATAGAAATATCGATGAAGGCAACTCGATGCAGACATGAAATGTGACTGTTTGCATGAAAGCTACCTGGAAGCACATATAAAATCGAATAAATTATCTCGCTCTTGTGTTACAACTCTCTTTTCTTGAATTTCCCTTCTCCATCTTCTCATCCCTTCCTTTCTATTTTGTCCCCAGGACCTATTTGTCTGCCGTAAAAGAAATCCCTCAGTTCGGAGGAGTCAGTGGAGAAGGCTTTGGCGGGGTGGGGGGAGGGCCAGGGAGGGCCACCTCCAAATAAGTTCCATTAATCACCCAACACACTCTAATGTAACTAATATTTTACAATTAGAGGAGACAAGACGGAGCTCCGAGCCATCTATCTCTCTTATACCACATGATCACCGATTCATAAGACCCTGCCTGAGAGCTGAGCAAACACACACACACACACACACACACACACACACACACACACACACACACACACACACACACACACACACACACACATGCATGCTACACACACACACACACTCTTGTTAAGTTGCATGTGTATGTGTGTGAGACTGTATGTGCTCGCCAAAGATGAGCATTATGACACGGTGTGTATCCAGACGCACATAGAGCTCTCGAATAGTGACAGATGACTGTTGTCTGCGTGCGTGTAAATGAGAGAGGAAGAGTGCGCAAAAATGTGTAAAAATGTGAAAAGCCTGTCAAAGAACGTCTGATAAGATTGATTACGGATTGACTGCAGATTGAAAATGGAAATAGAGTGCAGAGAATGCCTTTCTCTTTCAGATATCATTTAGTTGGCCCTAATGACAAGATATGCTACTGTATAAACAGGCTATAACCATGTGACTGACTTAATGGCAGAACAAAAATATAAGGTTTGAGTATTAAAATGTGTGCCACAAACTCTCACATCACTTCTATCAAGATTTACTGTGGTAATATCCATTTCTTGAGTGTAATCTTCTCTCTGGCGTGTGTTGGTGTTTAAAGATCAAAGTGTTAAGCTTCCGTCAGCAACGATGGCGCTATAAGTTGTTTTATAGCGCCATCTGGTGGTCTGAATGAAGAATTGCGTTTGTTATAGTATGCAGCTTGCTTGCTGGCCAAATGAAAGCCAGCTGAACAAATGAGAGAGAAGAGAGGTTCAAGCGCAGGTCACCATCTGCCTGGCTACAAGTGCTGGCACACAGCAACCCAACCGCGCTGCCTTCTTAAACACATCAGCTACATATACACACTCGCACAAATATGACACCATGACAAGATTGAGTGACACTAAGGCGCTGATTTTTTTTTTTTTTTTCCCTCTTTTTTTTTTTTCTCAATAGTAAGGGTAGGCCTACAATTTGTTATACACATGTAAACAATGATATTGCATATCAGTATATCTTAAATTAATACTATTTTGATAGCTTGGAATAGTGACTGAAAGATCACCATATTCATTATTTAAATTGTAACAATATTAAACTGTAACAGTTGTAAAATACATATTTTTTATCCCTTAATTATCAGTTGTTGTTTTTTTAAGTTTACTGTATGTGGCATAAATGAGCCTAAATGTATGTTAATTTAGTTGTACTTTTTTTTTTTTTTTTTTTTTTTACAAGCAGTCATGCTTGTAAAAACAAACATGAGGAACAAAACAGGTTCAATTCATCAACATTAATGCATCAGGTATCATAAACTAACAATGAACTGAAGCAGTTATTAATTTAGGTCATATATACTGTATATATGTATATTATGTATATTATAAGTAATCTTACAAAATGTTTTTACAATATAGCATAATGGTTTCCATTTTAATATCCTTTAAAATATATTTATTTCTGTGATGAAAAAGCTGAATTTCCATCAGCCATTACTCCAGAATAAAGTGTCACATGATCCTCCAAAAATCATTCTAATATGCTGATTTATTATTTGAATTATCAATGTTGGCAACAGTTGTGCTGCCATATATATCTATATATATATATATATATATATATATATATATATATATATATATATATTTTTTTTTTTTTATTAAGAAACTGCTATACTTTTTGAATAAAAAGTTAAAATGAACAGCATTTATTCTAACAATATAAATCTTTGCTATCACTTATTAACACATCCTTGCTGAATAAAAGTTTTAATTTATTTAAAAAAAAAGAAAGAATACAAATTTACTGACCCCAAACTTTTGAATGGTAGTGTATTGTTAGAAAAGATTTCTATTTTTAAAAAATGCTCTTCTTTTTAACTTTTTATTCATCAAAGAATCCTGAAAAAAAGTATCACAGGTTCCAAAACAATATTAATCAGCACAACAGTTTCCAGCACTGATAATAAATCAGCATATTAGAATGATTTCTGAAGGATCATGTGACACTGAAGACTGGAGCAATGATGCTGAAAATTCAGCTTTGCATCACAGCAATAAATTAGATTTTAATGTACATTAAAATAGAAAAATGTTATTTTACATTGTAATGATATTTCACAATATTACATTTTCCCCTGTATTTTTGATCAAATAAATACAGCCTCGATGAGCAGAAGAAACTCCTTAAAAAAAAAAAATGGTTCTGATCTCAAACTTTTGACCGGTAGTGTGTATATGTGTGTGTGTGTGTGTGTGTGTGTATACTGTGAAGTGTTGTCAGTGTGGTTAGAACACAGTATAGTAAACAGTAAATTATGCATAATTACATGCAACATCCCTAAATCAAACTCTAACCCTATAGTAAATACATGCTGTACACAATATCTATCTATCCATCCATCCATCTATCTTTCTATCTATCTTGTATACACTGTATTTAAAAGAAAAAAAAACATCTTTTGACTTTCATCAGTGCTCCACAGCGCTCAACAACTACACACATGGAGGGGGCAGGAAAAAGAAATGGTTACTTTTTCAGGATGTGAGTTTTATTAGGTCCAGGCCTTTCTACATCTGGTCTAGTGTAGCTGATCCGTTTAAAAATTAGTCAGGCGTTGACCTCAGACACCTCCCATCAACAGGGTCTCGACGGCAGGTTAACACAAATATGGATCCCATCAGACTAAAGGAGATCGGGTTTCCCTCCACTGAGACCCCGCTAACTCACAGGAAAAGGTTAAGAAAAACATGAAATACGGACCTATAAAGGGAAAATGTTCTCTCGGTCTGCAGTGGAAGCGGTGCTCGTGTGTATATGTATGAGTGAGGATGGTTTTCATGTGTTTAGAGAGCAGGCTCTTATCTCTCTGAGGTATTGACACAACAGGCCCCTGTGCCAAAGGGTGTCAGTTATCGCTTGTCATTGGCCTACGATGAGAGTGTGTGACGGGGCAAATCCATCTTTAAATGAGAGCTGGGGAGAGGAAACGTCCTTGAAAGGCATGTCCTGTGTTTATGTGTTTCTTTGATACATTTAATGACATCAGAGAAACAACAGACTTGTCTTCTTATTGTATTTAGATCACATGACTGCTTTTAAAGTAAAAAAAAAAAAAATGTCATTTAATCTCATTTATACCACATACACTGAATTGAATGTTCATATGGACTATAAAAATTATTGTCTTGACTGCAAAAGTCAAAAAAGGCAGAGAGAAAATTGAAAAAGGGAAGATGAGCATCAACTGGCACACTAGTCTCCAGCTCTCACAGGTTTGGGGAATTAACACAGCTATAGCCCAAGGGTAGAAAGCCACAGTTAGCAGGAGCACAGCCGGTAATGCGAGCTGTCATAATCCGCACTGCTCCCAAGTCAGACACACACACACACACACAGGTCTGTAGCCCTGCAGCTAACACCATGTACTACATTTAACATGGGAGTCAGGGTGGAGAGAAACAGGAGGATAGAAAAATGTTTCATTTCTGCTGTCTATCGTACAAGTCCTCAGCTCACAAAAGTATGTTAAAATGTTGCCCTGTGTGTGTCTGTGCAATTCTGTTTGAAAGAGTGTTGGGTTTATAGTCAAACGATTAATCGTGATTAATCACATCCAAAATAAAAGTTTTTGTTTACATAAAACATTTGTGTGTACTGTGTATATTTATTATGTATATATAAATACACACACATTCATGTATATATTTAAGAAAAATGTTACGTTTATATATAAAATATTTTAATTTGTGATATACATTATATGAATATAAACATATACATGTGAATACATGTAAATGTTTTCAAAATATATGCTGTATGTGTGTGTATTTATATATAGGCTACATAATAAATATACAAAATACACACACATATATTATGTAAACAAAAACTTTTATTTTGGATGTGATTAATCGTTTGACATCACTATTTTATAATTATTTAGTTATTTATGTATGTTATCTTTCCGGTAAAATAAATTTCAACAGGTTTATTTTTATTTTTTTTTTTTTGCTTGTTACAAAAGATGTCACTGACTTATATTACTGAAAACTGTATATCGTTGGTGTGTATTTGTCTTGTTTGTGGCAGATTTTCCACTATTTTAAATGTAAACCTTTTAAATGTGAGGGTACATGTAATGTATTATGTCTGTAAAAGAAAATGCTCAGCAAGGCTCCATTTATTCAATCAAAAACACAGTAAAGTTTAAATTATATTATTTTATTTCAAAATAACTTTTCTATTTTAAAATATCTTAAACTATAATTTATTAATGTGATGCCAAAGTTGACTTTTCAGCAGCCATTACTCCAGTCTCCTCTCCGGAAATCATTCTAACATGCTGATTTCGTGCACAATAAACATTTATTATTATTATTATTATTATTATTATTATTATTATTATTATTATTATAATTATTATTTATAATAATAATAATAATAATAATAATAATAATAATAATAATAATAATAATAATAAATGCTGAAAATGGCTGTGCTGCTTATATTTTAGTGGAAATGGTAAAACAGACCCCCCCCCCCACCCCGCCTTTTTTTTTTAAATATCAAAAGTACAACATCAGAAAAAGAAATATCTTGTAACATTATAAATGCATTTTCTGTCAAATTTGATAAATTTAATGTTTAATGGTCTTCACTCAATGAAAATAGTAATTGCTTTAAAAAAAGTTTTAGTAGTGTAATTTAGTTTTTTTTTTTTTTAATCAGAATCTCTGTTTTTATATTTAGCAAAGAATGGGGGAATTTTTTAAAAAAAAAATTAAAAACTTAGTGCTAAATACAAAATCATACATGGAACATTAACATTTATTGCACCCTTTTCATTTTCACAAAAACATTTTGTAAGAGCAAAATTAAAATAGCAAATATCTGGTCAAATGGCACAAAAAATGCTCACTTGTTCACGCTGGTGTTTCATAGTTTGAATACATTTTATTTCTCATTATAAGTACAGTTCAGTAGTTACAAAACAAAGCATCTGCCATGAGGATACAGCAACCAAATGAAAATCATACAGTCCACAAGACAGCTCAGAGGTGTGGAATGCTCATATATTAGTCCAGAACGACTGAAAGAGAGAAAGATGCTCAGTTATACTACACAGAGGAGGGAGCCAGAGGTGTGCTCATCTAGAACCAGTGTATATAGGGATTGGTCAATACATATCCTATCACTGACCCTCCCTGTCATAATTCCTTTACCTTACGTAACCTGTACTAGTTTACTGAAACTAGTTCACTAAACAGCTTCACTTTGAGACTTGTTTTATTTATTTCTTTATTTATTTTTTAATTGTAGCATTTAAGAGAGGACATAACCTTGCATGGAAACTATAAAAACAATTTTTTAAGAAATATTTTTTGGAAAGAGGACAACTAAAGAATATATCCAAAGAGAACAGACTCGAACACACACACACAATGACTTACTGGGAAGTTCATTGAATTGATTCTCAAAGCAACAGAGATGACCATCATAAGATGAGATAGTTTGAACTACACAGACCAAATCAGCAGAGTTCACAAAAGAATATCAGTTCACAACGTCAAGGGACGCACAGACACGCACGCACACACGCACCTTCATTTTCCATTAGCGATCTGCGTACTGTATAGACTGCTTTTTCATTTACTATCACAGTGCAAAATACTTCAGGGGGGGAACCTCGGTTTGTATTTGCTTGCATGAGGCATGGGTATATATACTGTATGGATTTATACGCTTGCAGCAACAGAAGAAGATTGTCGATCTTTCTTTTTTTTTCCTTTTCTTTTAATGTTATTGGTATTTTACAAAGGTGAAAGGCAAAAATTACAGTACTAGAGAAGAAAACTCCAATCTAATACCTACACTCTAAAACAGCTAGCTTTGTAAATGCAACAACGCATGACTGTATCTATGGCTAGACAATACTTGTTTCTTGTTTGCATGTTTCTTTTCTTTTTTTTTTTCTTTTTCTTTAATAATTGAATACATCAAACCATTTCAGTAGTCAGTAACACTTTGCAACACTGATTGGTGGCAGTATATTACAAACACAATCTCATAACCAGAGTACTTGAAGTGAGCAAGACTGAGATCAAAGCATGTAGGGTTAGGGGCCGTGTTTCTGTTTGATTTCTGCAGGCTGCACGTTTGCAGTCTCCTTGGCTCGTGCCGTCTCTTCAGACACGCTCGGTGTAAACTAGCTCTTCTGTCACCTCGGCTGGTTTTTGTCTCGAATGCTACAGCGGAGTTCAGCTCTGAACGTCTCACAAACACATCGTGAAATCAATTCGCCAGTTCTCAAAGAAAAAGGTGTAGCTTCCCTTTTTTTTTCTTTTTTTTTTAACGCAGCGTTCTCGTTTCCTGAATGTACTGGATTGTCGTTCTTCTGCTTTGACGTCCAGGCACTGACTGCTGAGAGTGTGCTGACTACAAAGGAGTTTTCACAAGAGTGTGCTTGGTCTCCAAACGTGTAGTGGGTTGGTCCAAACGTCCAGAGGAAAGGGAGCCTCAGACAGATAACTCTGGTGAAGTTTCAGTGGGCAGTGAGAAACACAGACAGAGAGAGAGAGACAGAGAGAGAGGTTTCAGTTTCTCGCTCTCTCATTCTGAGACTGGCAACTGGCCGCCATCTTGGTTCAAGGAATGTGTTGCTCTGAGGGACAAGCACTTCAAAGTTTCCTCACTAGGTCAAAGTCAAAAAAGCTATTAAAAACACTGAAAGTATTTATCAGCTACACAAGGGAGGTTTCAAGACACGTAAAACACAGGAAGCAAAAAATCTTTTTTTTTTTTCTTTTTTTCCTTGTTTCCAGCTCACTAAACATCAACAAATCTTCTCTCCTTCATCCAGCGAGAACGCTCGGGCAGGAAACCATCTGAGCTGTCCATTTTATTAGTCTTTTTTTTTCCTCTCTCTCTTGAAGTCTTTTACGTTAAATAATGCTTTTGATAAGATAATGTCCTTCATAGTCCCAGTCCTCTTCATCTTTTTCCGCCGCCTGCTCTTGGCCGCTCAGTCCAGTAGGGGGAGGTGATGTTAGTTTCTGATTAGTCCTGCATCTCTGTGTCAGCTAGGCTATGTTCAGGAGTAAGAGCAGGGCCAAACCGTCGGGACGCCTCTTCCTCCGCCCACAGATGAACTACGGTTAAGAGAACAAACGCAGATTAACACCACCGCCTGTGTCCTTCCTCTCTCTCTCTCTCTCTCTTTCACACAAATGCATACAACTTTGACAGACCATTATTAACAGAAAAAAGAAAGAGAGTCGAATCAAATCACACTATTATGTTTGTTGTGATTCATTTGACTAAAACATGTTTTATAAAGAGTCCCAGTGATTTAAGGTCCACTTAAGTGTAAAAGCAAAATGTACATACTTTGATGCCCTTGAACAACAAAAGGTTTTTAAACAACAATAATTATATATATATATATATATATACACACACACACACACACACACACACACACACACACACACACATTTTGCTTTTGATCACTTAATTATGATTTCAAAGCAGTTAATATAATAATAATAATAATATGATTTAGGGTGCATTTGGAAAAAGAAAAAGAACGACCAATGTAATGCGTTTGTGTTTGTGTGTGTTTAAACGTCTCTCCATTCATATGTACCGTTAACCTCTAATGGCACTAAAGAAAACACATCTTGTGAATTATTAGATAAAACGTTAGATATGTATTATTTGATGATATGTTTGTTCAAAGTCTTCTAATATAAAGACAATAACTCTCTGAACATTGCACTTGTGCAATTACTGCTGAAGTTTGAATCCGGTGAAAATGCTTACTGCTTTTTCTCCTATATTTATGTGCTATCGCCGTTTGAACTAAATAATATAAATGTTGTTTAATTCCCTCTACAACCCCTAAGAAAATTATTTGGCAATAAAATCTACAGAGTGCATTTCCGAGTCGTGTTCTTTTTTAAAGTGCCTCTATGAAAATGACAAAATGAAATTAAAACATGCATTTATTTGAGTGTGCTCTCGCAAGAAATGTTATGGAAATGAAACGAGGAGTCAGTTCCCCGCTAATAATGGAATAAAACATCGTCATTTAGATTTGCCAAAGAGCAATAACGCTGACGCCCACTCGCTTTGCATTATACACACATCTGAGGCGTGCACTTCTTTAACAGACACACTTTCCCTTCAGATGTCAGACACTTCCGAAATTGCTGATAGAGATTAAGAAAAAGAATTAACCACTTTTGCATTCTCAGATACATGTTGTTGTTTTTTTCCTCACAAATGCCACTGCTCTACTATTTGAGAAATATTTATAAATATAAGAAAATAAAATAATTTATTTGTTAGTTTATGGTCATCTTAAATTTATACTGATAGCAAGTGTGGCTAAAACATTTTCAGTTACTGACACCATTACAGAAATACCTACCCATAATGACTTTATTTCACAAACAAAAAAGGGCCCAATAAAACGGGTTGTCTGAAGATTTGACTGCTCCCTATAAAATAAAACCGCTCTTACTATTGTGTCTGGAGTCTTCATCTTATGTCTACACCATTAACATTTTTAAAATATACTATTAATTTTGTTGTGCTTAAAAAAAAATGAAGTGCATCTTTAAAATGAATACCAGACTTGCCAGAATAAGCAAATCAAAACAATGTTTTCTTTCAATTGCTCAGACTGAAGGCTGCAGTGCACAGTTTGTCCAGGAGATGGCAGTATAAGCCGCCGAATTAGCAATCCACCCAAATTCATGTTGAAAATAAGATCTTGTTACTCAATGTCATTTTCCTTTAACCTGCTGATATTTCATGTTAATCCACAGATAAAGTGGCTGTTATTTATCAAATCTGAAGTGATTGGCAGTGTTTTTAAAGACTATACAGCGGTCACAGCTCTACAGCTGGCTGATGGCATTTTTTTGCGTCCGTGAGGAAATTAAGATAATCATAACCCTAATGATAATAAATTACATTCTCGAGTTTTAAAAACGCCTGGTCTCCCAGGGGCCAGTGCTCTTCGTGACTCCCTCTTAAAGAAAGTTCTGGTAATGAGTTACAGATTCCGCCCCATATTTGATTTTCACTCTTCATTAACTAAGCCACCTGGAATGTTATTATTTAAGGACGCCATTTCTTTTCCCCAAACAACTGCCACTGCGATCTGGAGACTAGCACACCAACTTTATGATCATCACAAGTTTTTTCTCCTCCTATTCTGATCAATTTTGAAGTCTCCCTGTCCGCATGTGGAGTGATTGCTTAATTATTTCAACACCCTAGAAATCTTTATCATACTCTGGCCTGTCAAATTATGTAGTTATCGCTCTGTTTTCTCACAGGTTGAATCATGAGCCTTTGTTTGTCCAAGCATTCGGTTTCTTTGACTTCAGGTTCAATTATTTTTGCATGATCAATATTATTACTTCATGACCTTAGAAGTTACTCCTTTAAAACGGTAGTGTAAATGACACACTGCCCACCATTGAATCAGAAGCAAGAAAATGTGGCGCCCTCTACTGCTCAAGTCTGATAATACACACTCACTGTAAGACAAGAGAGGGCCCTGGAAAGTAATACAAGACATATGGTAAGAGGACACATAGCTCCAGGATCCATCTTATGTTAATACATGTGTCATGCTTAACAGAACGGCTAAATGAAAAGGCAGACAGAACAATAGCACAGCACAAGGCTGGAAGCGAGCTCAGTTAACAAGGGCCAGCACACTTGGGGAAAAGAGGGGCTGTCTAGAGTCAAAGTCCTGACATTTCCTAACTGCTTCTTATTATTCCCGGACCACAGAGTTAAGGCAAAGAGCGCTCCCATCTAAAACACTGGGCCGCTTTATACCCTGACCTCCCTCAGGTATTCTGTTTTTACCATGAAATCTACTTAGTGCATATTTGTGTTTCAAAGGCCCGCTCGTTTTAGGTTTCCTGAGAACAGGGGTCATTTAATTGGAGGAAAATGTGAGGATATGAATTTCTGAACTATTGAATACATGTTTAAGCAATCAGATAAGGCAGAACATGCATTATGGAAAGGAGTAGGGCACATTTATTTTGCACATGGCCTCTTGACTGATACTTTTACTACATTATGTAGCTACGAAGTGCTTAGCCCATTTGCAATAATATCCTCTGTTTAAAAGAAAACTTGAGTTTAGCTGTTTTTCGATATGAATGAAGTCTAGATGTAAGTGATGTGGTTCTGCTGAACACAAACACAACACACACTGCACATTCTGCCACGGAGGGTGGCTTTGTTCTCTCCCAGGCATCCGGTGCTGCTGGAAAAGAGTTGTTTTTGGCAAAGGTAGACCTCATTGTACAGCCCAGTATTTATAAATATGTAAATACGAGTCAGCGTGCGAATACACACACATATAAGCGGGCCGAACGCAAGGAAGTGCACCCAAATCATATTTTTAGAAGGTTTTAATGAATACAGGATGTTTATGAATACCATTTGTAGTGATTCACAAAGACTAGAAGAATCCTCGCAAGCCACCCCCTCCTCTCCCCTCAAAGCGTAAAAGAAACCCAATGTTTCTGGAGGAAACGGCAGAATTGAACGTTCGGTGCTTGTGTGGGTTCAGATTGCCTTTAGCTAAGTATACGGAGGAGCACAAAGAAGCAGGCGACCTCGTGTAATGTGGCACACTTGAAAAAGTCCTCTGCTTTTTTCATGTTAAAATGCACCGCGAGGAAAGGACGACTGTGATGGGAAAACAAACAGCGTGTTTGTTACTCTGCCGGATGACTAGGCAGCGACTAAACCTGCCTCAGATGATAGAGAACGACACCAGATCTGTTTGTCTTGCACGTATTAACCAGAATGAGAGAAACATCCACACGCAAACCAGACTCTGACGCCGTCAAGAAAAGGAAACGAGGCAGTAGCTCTCAATTCCAGAGAAAACGGAGGGCTGGGATGTGGATGTGTCTTGCTCTCTGACTCAGTCTATTTCTGGGGCAGAGATTCTCACACTGATACTACCTCCACTGAGCAATTTAAAGCCAAACACTGATGTTGCAATCTGTCTTCTGTGCCTGATAGCGCTTTTCTCCCTCTCTAACCCAAATTACTTTCTTTTCATATCTAATTATATTTGCTAATGATCTTATAAGGGGATAATGGAATGTGCTTGATCTATTACCTTTTTTTGCAATACATAAATACAATACAAATGGCTATGCAGCACTTTTCCATCATCCATTTCAAGCAAAGCGAGGAGAGGATATTTAAACAATATCTAAAATTTTACCACTATCTCTTTGCTCGTTCAAAGCTACTAACGGGGATTCAGACAGAGGAGCAATTTGTCCGACTACACTGTGGTCTTTTCATGCCTGCTCACTTGTGTGCTCATTCACTAACAGGTTGTGAGGGGGGCGACCGTCGGGCCACGACCTCCGCCCCTGGCACGTGAGGCATTTTGAATGCGGACAAACGCGGCTAAATAAATGAAAAGACACGTTTTAGGAACAGATACGAGTGTTTTAACCAGCATCCAAGCAAATTTGAATGTTTCTTCCGATCTTTCGGTCTCTCCAGAGGTCATCTCTCTGTTTCTGTGCACTGTTGTTATGAATATTCCCGTCGGCCAAGCCCCGCCCTGGTTTAAGCCTCTCCCCATTCTTCCCTCAGTCTTTTTCCCACAGGCCCGGCGATGGCCAAGGCATGACAGCCGCACTAAACCCCCCGCATTAATGGAAGGAAATGGCATTCGATCTCCATTTGATCTCCTAATCATTTCTGCTGAAATGATAATTAGCGTCCTCACAATCCTCTGACTGTTAGAGAACAGTGTAAAATAAAACAGCGCTCTTGTAGCAGAAATGACACTTCACTCAACAACCGCTAGTATTCAATAACAAATACGTTCTTCTCGTACGTATATTTACGTGGCCCTCCGAAACGCACGCACACACTCAGGGCTCGTCCACTGGCGACTGCTGTCTGTGATTCTTTTCAACTGACATAATCCTGATTGATTCGTTCAGCAGATAAAAACTCAGTCCACTTGTGCCCTTTACTGCTGGAACATAATACGGCTCTTTATTCTGCAACAATGTAACATAATGGCGTCGGAATGTGAGGAGGAAAAAAACGTTAGGGCTGCGTCTTAAATGACTGTGACACTCTGCGGTTCAAGCTCAAGCTGTGGTCTAATGTAAAAGAGAGAAAGGAGGAAGAATGAGGGAGAGGTGAAGGGAGGGCGAGGGAGAAAAGAGAAAAATCATTAAGCACAGATTACCAGAGAGCCCCACTAACAAGGTCGAGGCAGGGCTGCTGGTAAAAGTTGTCATTGTCTGTTTCTCTTAAATGTGTGTGCCTCACATTTCCCTCTGATGAGATTTGGGTTACGTTGTTTTACATTCTTTGCTTCATGTCTGACCCCCCCTCTCGTGCGTTTTTAAAAAAGAATCTTTTGTTTGACAACAGGAAGACATGAGGTCATTTTTTGTTCATCAGGACGATCGGAGAATGAATCATTCTTTTTATTTTGCAGGGCTTGCTTAAATAGGCCAAACACACACACACACACACACACACACACACACACTCGGTGCATAATGTTTGTGTGCCATTTCAATTGAATTGAAAATTTTAAATATTTAGAAACTTAGAAATTTAAATTCCTGAATTTGGATTGAGTTAGCAAACTTGGCTGCAGAATGCAACTGCTGTGTGTTTTTGAAAATAAGGAATTTAAATTAAAACAAATTCAGAAAAAAAAAGAAATTCATATGATTGTGATGTTTAATTGAAAAGCAAAGTTCAAGACAAATCTTGAAATTTTTTTGAAAGTTTTTCACACATAGACAGACAGATAGATATATTTATTAAAGATTATATAAAGTGTCTAATATAATGCAATTATTTATTAAATATTTTATAAAAGTAAAAAATAAATAAATATATTTTTTGACAAGGGTGGAAGAATACTTCATTTCTCAGAATGCATTATTTGTGTTTAGATTTTTTGAATTACAATTCAGTAAATTCAGTTTATTCAATTTCCTGTGGGGCGTGGCCATTTCAATTAAAAACGACACTCATGAATTTGAAGGCACCCACAATTGTTCAGTTCTGAATTCCGCATGACCCAGACATACACATGAATGCAAAGTTTTGCTTTTGTCCCAACCGCTTCCTACATAGCATACAAAAAAACAATGAGTAGCAGGAAACAAACAGAGCATTTTATGTGCAGTAAGAAAATGAGAAAAAAAACTTAAGCTCATCACAAAGGAGCCCAACAGACGCAGCCTCATTCATAAACATTCAGTGTCTGAGATGTTCCTATAGGATTGTGTTCAGCAGGCCTCTCTCTCTCTCTGTCTTGCGTATGTGTTGTATTAATTGTGAGTCCTAATCTAGAAGAGTCGGGGGTCCCTGGAGCTAGCGGCGCTATTATTCGCGCAAGCATCGCGCACCGCACCGCTCTCGCTTACTAATTTTGTGCGACGTCGCACCGCTCAGCCGAGGGAACGCACCGCCGAACGCTGCGTCTGAGTCAGTCAGACAGCTCCAGACGAGGTCCCTTTAGTGCCACGCTGTCAGTCACTTCATATGTTGTGAAATAGAGAGAATGAAAAGAGAAAGGGAGAGAACGAGCGAGAGAGAGAATGTAGAAACAGAACAAGTCCTTTTATCCTGCTCGGCGGGACCTGTCAGTGCCACCTTCTCTCTGGTTTCCCAGCAGTCCCAACACAGCAGCTATCAGAGGGAACCTGACATCCACACACCGCGTTTTCCAGGGGGGAAGGAAATCATGAGAGCGGTCCCACACAAGCGAGCAGCTACTACAAACTCTCCTCAGATCAAGCAACAGTCTCTCGTAAGAGAAGAAAAGAGAGAGAGATTTGGATGTTTTAAGTGGGAATGTAGGCTGACAGGCTTTTGCTGCTTCTGACATGTGATAGAAAGTAGGTTTGCATCTCCCTGTGTTCATTTTGGAGTTTGGACGGAGATGAGAGAGCAAGAGTGTGTCGCAGCTTAAGCGCTGATAGTTCTGTCTTAACAGCTCTTTATTCTCGCACACACGTCGCAGTTTTGACTCCAGGCACCTCCGGAGTCACTTCTATTTTTCTCCACATTTGCAGGCCTTTTTTGTTTGTTTTTAGAGGAAGGAAACGGCTCCTAATCCATACGTGACACACACATCCATGCATGCGCGGCACATTTCATGGATTGCAGTGCGGGAAAATCACCAGCACCTGGCTGTGTTTTTTTTTTTTTTTTTCTTAAATATGATTTTGCCTGCTTCCCCACTGGTCTCTGATGATTCAACAGTTCCTGCTCTAACATCTGCTAGTTACTCTTACTGGGTCTCAATTAAGACAGCAGTATTTATGAATCTGCTCTTATTTACATTTCTATTTTTCTGCATATGTGTGCAAGCAGCGGCCAAAACAGCCCCTCTGCCCCACACAGCACGCAGATGTTCCTTCAGCGAGGCCAAGAGGTGAGCGCTCGGTTTGAGAAGAGCAAAGCAAGAGTGCGAGCTAAACAGAGAGAGATTTAGGAGCCCAAGATTTGCAGCTTCACTGTCACACAGATGAGAGCTCCTGCTCTCAGGTGATTGTAAAATATGGGAGTTTGATTGAGGGATTGTGGAATTGGTGAAAGCCATTTCCCCTGTTAAAGAGAGGTGGTTGATGTTGGAAAAGCCCACCTTTGTGTGCATGTGTGTGTGTGAAGAGCGTGTAAGAATTTGTGAGCCGAGGGATTGCTTTAATTAACTACAGTCTTTTTTTTAGTTTTTAAGTGTTTTTGTGTTTGCTTTCAAGTCAAGGTGTTTTTAATTAAACCATCATGTTCTTCCTATATGGCAATCACAATGTCCTTCAAAAAGCAAGACCCCCCCCCCCCAGCCAGACATACCTTACATGTCCTACAGTATGGAGAGACGTTTAGTGTCAGTAAGATTTTTTAATATTTTTGAAAGCAGTCTCTTATGCTCAAGGTTTCAGTGTCACATGATCCTTCAGTAATCATTCTAATATGCTGATTTGTGCTCATTGAATAATTAAGCATTAATGAGTTGGTCATTCATTCTACACTCTACTTTCAAAGCTTTCCACTGCATGTTGGAACATGGAAACAGGGATTTGCTCCAATTCAGACCTAGTGACGTCAGGTGCAATTGCTTGCAGTTGCTGTTCCAATTCATCCCGATGGCGTTCAACGGGAATCATGCTTTGTGCAGGCAAATCAAGTTCTTTCACACCAGACTTTTCCCCAAAGGGAGTCTGTTTGTCAGAGGAGATTGCATGGCTGTATCCTGGATTTTGTGCACCTGCTAGTAATGAGTGTAGCTGAAACAACCAAACATGTTCATTTAAAGAGGGTGTCCACATACTTTTGCCCAGTACTACATAAATCTTCTACATAAAATGTATGGATTTTTATGGTTAGTCACAACTATAGAGAATGATCTTGTAGGAATACTAACTATAAATGACTGTAATGCAAATGATGAACTAATTAAACATCATTAATTCATTTTTCTAACATCTGTAGATTCTTAGTGTAGCCATGCCTTGGACTCTGAACTCTGTTTTTGTTGTGTTTAGAGTATATACTTGAATAAAGAGCCAGATTTATGTTAAAGAAATTCATACACACAAAGGCTAACAGTGAGAAGTGTCAGTGTGTTGGTTTCAACAGACCACTCATGTCTTTAATAAACAGTAATGTGTTTCCGTCACACACAAGTGCCTAATCATGCCAACCTAATGATGCCATTAGAAGAAACAAACATGAATGACATAAAAAGCCTGGTATTATTTAATAGGTTTCATCTAATAGATATATAATCATGGGAATTCAATGTGAAAATACACCTGAGATCATTAAACACAGAACACGAGTGTATCAAGATCCAGGGTTATATGCGAACCAGAAACGAAGCCTTTGTTTACCTTTTATTTATTTACTAGCACAAGTAAAGTGCTGTTGAATATGAAATGTCAAACTATTTATGTGCAGTGTAAGCACTTAAGGCAAGGCTTTTTAGTTTTTGACACAACCTGTAAACAACAGAAGATCTAACGTTCTCTGTAAAGACCAAACATGAGTTGGCAGATATGAAAGCATTTATCCATGGAAACAAGAATATGACTATTTATGCAGACAATAGCAGAGAGGGGAAAAAAAAACAGTACTTTCACTTCTCGAAATCCACTTCACACCCTTAAAGACCTCTTCTGTTTAGATATGGCAATTTTATCAATTACAAATGCTTTTTAGTCTATTTCAACCTAAATAGCTGCTTCCATGGGCAGTCAAGGAACAGTAAGTCTCTCAAATGTGTTATTAATAATTCATCCGAGAATGCTGTTTATGAAGTTCGGGAGGCAGGTCTAATAAGCATGGACAACATCTAATACGCCATGTGCTGGACAAAGCGCTTTTGAGAATCATTACTCTGTGTGCTTGTCTAATTGAGACTTCATAAAGTACCCAGTAGGCCTCGACTCGCTGCAGATTGCTCCCTGCCTTCGCTTGAACGATACGCCACGCATTTTCTCGAGAGCCACATCATTTTTGAGTGCACATAAATGTAGCACGTGAAAACAGTAACGGCAAATACGTAAATAATGATAATAATACAACTGTATCAAGTAAAATAAGCCAAAACAGCGAGCGAATAAAAAGGTCCTTTCTGTTTAACATTTCAGTACAATCGCAACAATTATCTGCTTTTCCTCACTTTTCTCTGCTCTCATTGTTTTTGGCAGGCAGATCCATAACATTCTTTTTGTTCCACTTTGGTCTCCTCCTTTTTCCCAAGCCTGAGAAACTTCAGACATGAGAACCCTTAGCCGCCTCTAATATAAAACCAGAGAAATTTACCTAGGATTATAAGTCATTGACAAATAACCCTGCTGATAGATGCGAACTAGATTTTGTTCAAAGCACTCTGACAGCCTCAAAAGAGATTAGTGGAGTTCTTATCAGGTCAGGGGTGTCACGGGGGAAATGTGTTTAAAGTCACATTGATTTATTGAAAGATTTTCCAATAAGAAGACTTCTCTGGACTCTCAGACGTGTGTGTGTGTGTGAGAGAGAGAGAGACTCTAGCGCAGTCATTGTGAACTCTGCTGGACTACAAAGGGAAAAAAAAATGTTAAAAACTATTGTAAGACCAACACACAGACCCCAAATAAACACAAGTGGTCTTTGATGGCCGGGTAAAACTACACTGCATTTCCTTTCCCTTTCCCATCATCTACTGCATGCTATTCTTCCAGACAAAATAGCAATAGATGACCGATATATACACATGAACGTTCACACGCACCCACAAATACACACTGACAAGCAAGCATAATAAGATCCTTTGTTCCTGCAGGCATTCATTTGACACTATTACCTTCTTAAGAGTAATTATGAATCTTTTCAGAAAGCTGGATTGTGGGAACCGTTGGGTTTGGCCCCGGATCCACCCAGCAGCAGCGAATGGATGAGAGAGAAAACTCAGAGTATCACTCTGCACCCCTGTCAGGGAAATGTTATTACCCCTGTATCTCTCTCCCAGTCTCACAGTCTTTCACGATCCCGTCTTCTTCCCCCCTCCCAAACAACCCGCTCTTTCTCTCTCTCTCTCTCTCGTTCTCTCACACTCCCGCTGCTTCGTTTGATCTCTGAGGTCCACTGGAACCCTGGAAAGCTATTCCAGCATTTGCGGTCCGTCAGAGTCCTGTGGAGAACCTTCTGGATGTGTTGCTGTGTCCAGGCTGTAACCCTTCCTGCTGACATGGCTCTCCACCACACAATCTGTCAGAGACTTCAGGTTAACAGCACACCACAAGCTCGGATAGTGGACGGCGCTTCCTCAAATGCACCAAAATGACACTCTTACAATTCTGTACCACAATTTGTGTGTCTGGATTGTATGGTGCCTTTTTAAAGACTTGTGATCTGTTAGTACTTTTGTGGTATTGTTCTGTTTTTCTTTTTTCTCTCTTAATTTTGCGTCTACTCTGTCAATATATTAAATATCATGGGATAGTGTGACACGCCACGATGCATTCATATTTATACTCCATTAAATGGTAAAGACATAAAAGCAGTGTTATAAACAGGTCACTGCCAGATTATGATACTTAACCTGGGCTTCAGATAACACACTGATAAACAGAGCAAGGAACCTGAGAAGTCTTGAGAACTCGGAGACAAGTGTTTGTTTGTGTCTTTATCGAGTCCGAAATCAAAGCCTTGCCCCAGTTATGTGTCGACCCATGGTATAAACTCACTCTTTACTGTACATCATCACCTGATCTATAGTCAGAGTCTCTGCTCTAATAGCTATTCTCAAAGGTACTATAGCGGTCGACAACAGGAGCTGGATAATATTTTTATGTTATCAGTAACACTCCCACGTTTGTTTTCGCAGCCACTCAATGGCCAGAGCTCGGGGATGACAGGAAATGGCAGCGTTTGTTCTGATTTCGACCCCCCTCCCCTTCTACAATACAAGACCAAAGAACGTGGGAGGACCCACAATGTACAATGATCTCTTGTTCAGATTGAAATGCTTTGTGCATTCATCTATAACTGCCCAACATGCAAAGATAACCAGCCAGTCTGATGATCAATAAATAAATAGCAGACAGCATAAAAAAAGAAAGATAGAAAGGGGAAAATAATGACACAAAGGCAGACAGAGAGATGGAGGGTTATTTGACTTCTATTTTTTAATAGTGGAAAATAGAGAGGAACAAGAGGGAAATGCTAAAGGCACTTTCTATGAATATGGTGCACTTTAGTTTCCCCTGTTATACTATAGACACAAATTCAATGAGAAAAGCTGATTTTAAATATATTAAAAATGCCTGCACTCTCCCATTTAAATAGTGATTTTGGCTAAACCTTCCCCTTTCCAGTAAATATTGTATAACAGCTTCATAATCTTAATATGCTATTCAAGCATACAGTACCAGTGTCATGAAAGTCATTGTAAAACGAAAAAAAAGTACTTTAATTATTAGCTCATTTTAATTAATAAAAACACATTTCAAGTGATTTTTTTTACTATTAAAAAAATGCTAAATTCCCTAAAATTGTGAAATGCAAGAAGTAACATTTGCACTAATAATTTGTGCTAGTTTTATGTGATAGAATGGTAAATAATAAAAAATGGGTAAATAATCAATATTTTCAAATCCCATATTTATTTGTTTGTCTGTTCGTCCATTCATTCATTCATACACTATTTTTGCTACATTATTTATTTATTTTTAATAATATAGCATTCATTATAAATTTATTTGTCAAGTTCAGATATATATATATATATATATATATATATATATATATATATATATATATATATATATATATAATATATATATATATATATCATACAAATCATATTTTAACTGTTTATACTAGTCCAAATTTTAGTAACATGGTTTTAAAACAAATAAAATAAAATAAAATAATAGTCATAATAACAATATAAAATAACATAAAATGAATTTAAAAAAAAATCAAACACCTCATATAATAATTACAAATTAAGGTTAGAGAAAAATGAAGGTTAAGCAAATTAGCAAAATAAATCAATAAACTAACAAACAAATAACAGCACTTTTTAGGGTAGTTTTTGTGCATTATTCTTGAAAGTGCATAAACAAGAACATAAATTCTTATGCTGCATGCATTATATAGATTATATTAGTACTGAATTAATTCTCACACTGCTGTAAAATGCAAACAAATTTAAGAACTAAACAACTAAAGGAACTAAAGAATATCCATCATACATGTCACAATGGATATTTAACCATTTCATGCTTTTGTATAATTGTGATACAGTAAATCTTGTGTGATACAGTAAATCAACAATCTTGAGCTCACTCTGTACTCCGCTATTCCTTTATTTCAGTCAATAAATGCAGCGGTAGCTGACATAGGGTCTATGATCAGATGCTGGACATCATCCTCTCATGTTAGCTTTGTAGCAGAGATCTTAAGAGCAAACGCAAGAGCATAAGGAGTGAATGTTAGGGCTTATAAAGTGGAGCGATGAAAAAAAAAAAAGGTTCACGGTGGGGTTATCACAGCCGGGCAGCACTGGGAGCTACGTGGCTGTTTGTGGGTCTCCATGCACACACACACACACACAAGCGCCGCAGAAATGACACTTGCGTATAGCTGTGTATCACAGAGCAAACAGCAGCTCTTTGCCTCAAAGTCTGCCAGCCTAGAGAGCGTATCAAACGCAGTGTTTGGGTGAAACCATATCGACAGAGTGTCAAGCACAACAGGGGATGTGAGGAGGGGCACTCTCTGTCTTTCTTTCTTTTTTCTTCCTCTCTCTCCCAGCCTCTATTTTTCCACAAAGAGCCATTGCTCTGTGTGTCAGTCACATTGTGCGATGTGTGTCAATATCTAATTGCTCTGATGGCTGAAGATGGACGGACAGAATTGAGGAGTGAGATGGCAATCACGTAAGTCGGACAGAAGAAAAAGAGTCGTTTTATTACAATTCCATTACGGCTCTTTCAGCATTGCAACATGGATGAAGGAAAACTATTACTCAACCTGCACATGCTATGAAAAATGAAACTAGTTCTGATATACAAAACTGCTTTGTTCTTGATGAAGATAAACAGTCTGGGTATGTTTGTATTCATTATATAAAGTCCATAGCAAAACCATACCAAAATAACACGTCAAAAACAATCAAAATGGGGGAAAAAAAATCTTGCAAAAGCCATTTTAAACAGTGTGTCAGTACTGGACAAATGACTCTGTGGTAACACCCACCACCCTGCCTCCATACACAGGAAGACAAATATTGAACAGGACTCCACACGCATCAAACAACACTGTGGGGCAGGGCAGAGTAGGCCTGGGTCTCGTCTATAATCACAAATGTCCAAATCCTCTAACAAGGTCCAGAGCTTTGTCCCCACATCAAACTACGTCTCTGCACACTGGGTTTCCATTACGTTACTCTTTGTGGTGATCAATTAATGCTGTCGGGTGTATATCATTTTTAAAGTGATAAAACTTACAGTACATCTATGTGAAAAATTAGAATAAAACAACAAATTAAAACAATATCACATGTATCCGAGAGTTTGTCCACACTGTCCTCAAGCTCATCCCTCACTTTAGTTTCAGTCAGTTATATTGAGTGAACTGTAGGGGGAGCTGCTCTTTTATGACTTGGGGGGTGTATTTGTGTAAGACAATAAAAACATTAATTTGCCCTGAAATCATTCCTGACGTAAATGTAAAATGGTGCCCATTGGAACCCAGTAATGAAGCATGCGGCATCTCTGCAGCTTCTAATTTGACTAGTTAAATGACTCCATTACGTGTTTAACAGACAGAGGCAAATCATTTCTGGTCAGTTGAGGCTCACTTAGCCGCGTCACAGGGCTTGGGGAGAAATCGGAAGATAACTGGTCCCGCTTCTTTTCTTTTTTGCACTCTATACTATTGCAGGCCAAAAGTAAGAGGCTGAAAGAAAAGCCCATGATATGACCTGCACAAGTTTCCTCTCATTCTCTCTTATGTCTGTCCATCTCTCTCTCTCTCTTTCTCTCTCTCTCTCTCTGTTTCTCCCCTTCTGTGATGGGGTTTGCATCCCTGTGTTAATTAGGTGCATGATCAAAGTCTGTATAGTGAAATACATAAATAGATGCTCATCAGGGAGTGTGTTTTGAGCACAGATTGTGCATACTGTAGAATCATGCTTCTGTCATCTAGCTAGAATGGGTTAAAAGTTTGACTGGTTAAGACTTTTTTAATGCTTTGTGGAAGCAATAATTAAATACATTAGATAAAGAAAAAAAATATATCGCAATAGTTTAAATAACATTTTAACAATGTCAGTTTTATGATTTTAATTATTTAATAAAGTAGAGAAATCTGACAAGGCAAAAATAAACTGACATTTGATTTAAATCTAAATAGTTTACTTTTCATTTTAGGTTAGGATAACAGTCAATATAGTAGTTTAAGTTAGTTTATCTAACATGTCTAATGGTTCTCATAGGACAAAAGAAAATGGAATTTTTTGCACCCATTGGACACTGAAGACCTCCACATTGACACATGCTTTCACATATCATTCATCCATAGAATATGAAGCCAGTGTAGAGAGAGAGAGTGTGAGAATTATCAAACCCACAGGGAATGACACCGATTACTGAGAGCAAGTGGCCATTCCACAAACAGACTCATCAGTCTAAAAACACACACTCACAAACACAGGTGGGTAAAGACAGGCACTCTTAAGGGATATAGGGCTGATTAGAGCAGGTGCGTATGTGTGAGTCAGACGGTCCTCTCACCTCTGGCTTTAAATGGAGTGATTAGGAATGGAAAAAAGAGTTAGTGTGGATGGGCTGATTCCTAGTACACTCTCTCTGCCCTCTGGTGCGCTGCACGGAAGGACAGGAACTGAACCCCTCCGCACGTGCAGGAAGCAGGAACAGAGAGCCAATCACAGACTGGCATCACTCGTAAGGATCACAGCACATTCCAAAGGATTTCATCATATAATCTGCAGGGTTTAAAGTTTCTCTTTGCCGTTATTAAATGAGTCACATTTTAAATGAATGAATTATATTGTTTATCTCATGGAAACACAATGGGCTTCTTTCAGTGAAGCACTCAACAGGAAAAAGAAAGGTCGCCCAAAAATGAAAATTATGTCTGCTGTATAACTTACTTTCTTCTGAAGAATATATTTTTAAGACTGTTTCAGTGGTTTTTGTCCATACAGTGAAAGTCAGTGTCCAGTGTTGTATTAAACAGCTGAAACATTCTTAAAATATCTTCTTCAGTGTTCCACGGAATAAAGACACTCATACAGTTTGGGAACAACATAAATTATAACTTCTTTAAAAACGCATCGCCCCAGCTGTTCCTACACAGGTCAGTGTGAGTATGCAGGGTCTAGAGTCTCCCACTCTAATGGGATAGGTAATTATACAGTCTGATCTCACAGACAAGGGATTTAAGAACTAAGTACACTATGTGACACATGTCTGGGGTTATTAATAGTCATAACTGAATGGACAGATGGACAGGCCCGAGATAATGCCATCAGATGCCATAATAATCTGCACTGCAGGCTTCTTAAAGTACAAGCAAACCGCAACAACCACAAAAAGAACTCGTAAATGTCTTTGTACAGTAACGTCCTCTATCTCCTCAGTACCAGTCTCACAGCAGATGTCAAATGCTGGTAAAATGCAACGGCGTGAGATCCTGAAGAGCAAAGCTCTCTTTATCCCTTTAGCGTCCGTGGCTCAACTCTTTGTAGCGAGACTGAAGTGCAGTAAAGTGGGCTGTTTTAACCCCCCTTCCCAAACGTCCGAGTCCTAACACCCCACCCCCCCACCCCCTTACGTCTGATTGTTGATCCTCCTGAAGAGGACAGATCAAATATTCCACTCCAGTCTGCGAGCGGGGCACAGATATGATTGGGGTTGACGGACGGGGCCCCCAGTTTGAAGTCTTAACAGACAGTGCGACTTTGATATCTGTACTCGGCGCGTATCACCAAAGACACAGGGAATGAATGAGAGTGAGGGGGAACTGAAAGAGAGGCAATGAACAAAAGCATCTGTGGAGTGGTCAGGGCCAGCGGCAGCATGTGTCAGAGGCTTTTTGAAGTTTAACCCCCTTCCTCTCTCTCTTCTCCTCCTCCTCCTCCTCCCCGTATTCCTCCCCCCAAAGACCCCTCTTCTCCCTCACACTTCCTGCTTTATGGGAGAGCCCAGTAGCGACACATATATACGCATACACACCAGCAGTCTCATCCAACCAATTACCAGCCCCTTGACTCGCATACGTAAGGCAGGCTGCTTCAAATAAAGGCAGGAAACTGCTGTTTATTTGCTAAAAATGAAGCATGTTAAATTGTTCAGATTGAAATATGAATGAAAATATTATATTGAACACATGTTGAGGAAACAACATGTGTTTGACACCAAGAACGATAACTATAAAGATAATTATAACAATACTTACTGTATATCAGTATCCAGACCAAAGAACAGTAATGTTCTGTTTATTATAAACACACTCTGCAAATATGTAATCTGCCACTTGCTTGAGCATTTTAAAATCAGGTGGATTCTGATTGGCTGTCAAAGATTTTAGCATAATTACATAAATAAATAATGATTTCAATAATAATGTGTTGTTGGCATTATAGTGTGGACTATTCTCATACTCCCACTATTGTCTTGGTGTGAACGGGCCTTAATTCACAATTACAGTACCAACAGGAAGTCTTTCTGATGGCCTGCGAGCGAAAACTGAAATCCGAAAGCAGCAAAGTTCATCTAATAAGAGGAAAAGAGATAAACGTGCGCAATCATCATTTTCTTAACTTGTGTTTCCGCAGATTCAAAGCGCTGAGCTTTAGCATAAACAGCAGGCAGGAAAAGTGGGTTTTTAAAAACTCCGTCTTTCCTGGGATTGAGCGTTCGGAGCAGAGGGATGAAGAAAAGACTAAACAGATGTCACAGCTTGGCGGGAACGAGGGAGTTAAATAGCTTTATTTTTTTTTCCTCCCTCTTTTTAAATGTCTCACGTATAAACAGATTTTGTTGCTTCTTAAAGTGGGCTCAAAATTAAAGCGTATCGTTTTACACACATATTGCATGCATATTAGTGAGCCCCAGCTGCCCGTGTCCTGTTCTTAAGAGCCATATGATTGAGTTAGGGGGCCCGGGTATCAGATAAGATTTAAGCCTGCTCTCCCTGTGCGCTCCCCCTCTGCATTTTACTGCTAACTTATTAAATGGAGAGAAATGACATTATTTTTCTGAGTGTATGTGTAATTATTGTCACACACCTGTGACTCCTGCCATAGACGACAAGAGGAGGAGAGGAAGGAAGAGACGGCGGCGAGGGGAGAGATGTCGCTCGGAGCAGCGGGAGCTCTGGGTTTTTTCCTTAAAATGGTGGGTGAGAGAAAAACAGCGAGCTTGTTAATCACCGAATCGCTGTCGTGGGGAGAACAAGGATATTCTAACAACTTGAATGGCAGATGTCGTTGTGAATTTGATCTGAAATTAAGTGTCCTTTCATGTTGTTTCCTTCAGACAATAACATTCTACATGCAGTCTGAAGTTTATGGAAAAGTTTCCCTTTTTTGTCTGCCAAACAGGCTTTCTTTCTACATACCACCAACAAACTGTTCTGTGTTGGCAGTTCTAGATGGCGAACAAAACGTCTCATCTGAAATTCTGATGCATGCGCCAAGCGCACGTTCGTTCCTTTCTTTTCTTCCGTTCTTTTTTTTTTTTAGGGGACCACCCCGTGGAAGGCAACATGTGAAATACGGCTCTGAAGACAAAGGAAATTACCTATTAGAGAGGGAGCAATGATCTTCTTTTGCCCCGACTCCAAAAAGTGACTCAGAATGTTGTAATTGTTTACCTTTGACACTGACCGTAATTCTTCTCCGCTCCGCCGTAACAGAATATTTCAGCGTCGCTTTTCAAAAGCTCTCCTTCTCGCTCTCTCGCCGCACCGGCGATGCCTCAAATGTCATCGAATCACTCGGTTTAACGTATTTCTTTTCAACACCCGCTCTTTGCTTCACAGGAGGAAGGGCCGAGCGAGTGAGAAAACGACAAGAAAAGCAGCAGATCGGCTTGTTTAAGATATCCCGGCATTGTTCGCCGTCAACTAGGCCCTTAAAATGTGACCTCCGCTCCGTCTGCGACTTGTGCAAATACATCGGGTGCCACTCAAAGCCTTTTATTCTGACACATTTGAAAGGGCCGTTGATAAAAGCTAAGCACGTCAGGAGGTTTTACACTGTCAGTCTCACTTTCCTGTGCTGATCTAAAAGCATGGAAATAGCAGCGTTTTTTGGTGTAATGTTTTAATAGAAAACAGATGGCCGCAGATGTAGGGCTGCACAGAGCTGGGTGACATGTCTTTAATATTTTAGAGTGGTCTTGCTGTAAATGTAGAAGCAGCTGTTTCCTCCCCGTTGTAAATTTGGAGTTTTTAATTTGTGATTGACAGCTATTGGATTTGCTGTAAATTACAAAAATGAATATGGAAGCGATGGAACCGACGGCCAGGAAGGGGGGAGGAGGGGGGCATTTGACGCCTTTCATGGATGAATAGATTTATGTGAGGTATTTACATTCACTCTCTCTCTCTCTCCTCGGTCTGATACCGCTCACGAACGCCGTTATATACGCAGCTGATATTTAAATGTACATGAATATTAAAATATAAGTGCGGGTGGAGAGGATTCGAGTTGGGGTGGGGAGTGGTGGTTTTGTCGCTGGCGCGGGGCGGCTGGTAACAGAGTTCTATTTCGATGTGTTTGTTTAGCTGCTGTTCGTTTAGTTTTAATGTCAGCCGCGAGTACAGCTCCCTTGACGCTTATGGTAGAGGTGATTGTCATCAATTCGCATCTTGGCATTTAAACCACCTGCTTCAAATATGCATATTTGAAATGCAAATAAACTGCATATGCCCAGACAAATTAAAAAACATGGTGAGTAAACACTTTTGAAGTCATAACTTTCTCTCTTTTTTGTCATCAGGGACTTGCACTGTCAAATGTTCTTTTACTTGAGAAGGCAACGCCAGACAGATAATGCCTCTCAGAGCAAACCTGCATAATGCTAACTGATTATATATTTATTTATGGTTTTGTTCACAAGGCATAGAGAGCGGTTATGTTTTTATCTCGGCCTCAGCTTGATTCTTATGCCTCTGGAGTGTTTTCGATTAACCATTTCTGTCTCTTTTTTGTCCTTCTGAAAAAAATGAATGCATTATATTTTCTCTCCTTATTTTCCACCTCTCTCTTCATGACACTACCGTTATTCAAACATCAATAGCTATACGTCGTCTTTAGCACTGACTCTTACTTTCATATTGATATTTATATGTGATCATTACTTTTCTTCTCCAGGCTTTGTCTCCGAGTGTCAGCTCGAAGGTGCAATATCCAATAGTGCATTCAGAGCAAAATGCAGAGCAAATATGCCGCATCAGGCTGGATACCTTTATAATAAACCCCGTACATAATTCTTCTTAAGGTGTCAATTGAAACATGATCACGTTGCGCATCTATTTTTTTTTTCTTTCTATCTGCTTCATCTGTTTCTGTCCAGGCCGTGTGAGAGGATACTACGATAAAGATGAGTTTTTAATCAGGCAGATGGCTGACACGCTAAACACTCTTCCTGTATGTGTGCAATCATTGCCATCACTCTCATTAATCATCATCATCATTCTGGTCATCATCGTCGTCATCATGTTTTAGATGAAATAGAAACACGTTCACAAAGGCAATCTGTGCTTCAGCAGGGCATTATTTTTCTTCCACGAAAAGAACAAGGTGGAAAAAAACAAAAAACAAGGCCTTGCTAAAACTTCTGCACCGCTGCTTCCCAGCATCTCCCTGTTCTCCCGGTTTTGATAAAAGTTGCTGAATGTTGCTTCTCAAATTAACGAGCAGCCGTTTCATTTTGTCAGATGAAAAATTTGAAGTAAACAGGGAGGGAAGACGCACATGAAACGGCTTCATTAGCGTTAAGGAACTTCTTCTAAAATGGACTCAAATGCCGGGTTCACTCTCCACACCTCATCGAGTATTGATTGTGCCGCCGATCGGGCTCTCAGGAAAGCGCCTGTCATCCGTTTGACGAGCAGTTGTCAAGCACGCACAGTGGCCCGTGCACCACCAATGCCGCCGCCGCTAACGTTCACGCACCTGTCAACCGCAGGCAGGCAGAGCCCCTGATGAGGTGTTGCCTAATTGTGTTTTAGAAAGCGATGACTCCTCATCTCTACCTCTCTCTCGCTCCACTATGATATGTCTCTTAATGCAATTAGGCATAATGAAAAACTAGAAATGGTGAACACTGGAGGGCTGCTGGAAGTGATGCGGGGTGGGGAGGGGGGTTGGACTTCCTGCAGAGAGCAGGCATTCAAATGAGAACATAATAGGAACATCAGAACAAGAGCAGTATTTTCTGTGAGATGACAACAACATTAAAAAATCCAGGTAATTAAAAACATACTCTGTGTTTTGTCAAAGTGGCCGTCATTGTTGAAGTTGAAGCCTCTCCCCCCCTCCCTAACAATTTCGGCATAAATACGTATAATGATCTCAGGAAGAGAAAAACGAAGAAGACGGTCAGAGAAAAGCAAGAGAACAACAACAACAACAGGGGAAAAAAAAATAATCAATCAAAGTATTAGACTGAAAAGTTGTTCTGTTCTCAAGGACATCGAGTTCTCGGGCATTCTGTCGGAGCTGTCCAGTAGAAAAAAATGAGACATAACTTGGATGAGACGCCAGCCAGAGGGGAGGGGTAACAGAGGTAGTGGGGGGGGGGACACAGAAATAAACCCAACTCCCATCTGATGACCAGCTTGTCTATAATACTGAATCCCTCTGCCGTGCCAAGATGCAGAAACAGGATAAGTCCAGATCGGAGAGATTTGAACCGGTCTCTGGCCTGTGCGAGAGCGGCGACAACTTTCAAGCATGAACGAAATCTCTGTTTCACCTGCTTAACAGTCCTTTTCATAAGCCGATAAGAGATTTGAGTGTAAAATCGAGCGAGGGAAAGAGAGGGGAAAAAAAAAACATGATACATGGCATTCATCTTATCGTTTTATTTTTGAGTGTAATTTCGGGAGAGGTGATGTGGGGGTATTGAGATCGTTTGTCAACTGTCAGCCTGGGTTGACCTTGCAAAAAAAAAAAAAAAAAAAAAAAATACAAACAGGGAGATGGCTGATATCATCTTTACCGAAAAAAAAAGGAGACCGAGGGGAGAGAAAGAACCGTTGTTTTTTGATAATAAAGAGACATTTTTCCTTCCATTTGAAGCGCCAGTTAAAAGCGCAACCAACATGGAAATCCATTACAAAACGCTACTTAAAAAGTGTGACCAATCCTTGTGCAGTCAATTAGGGACTGGAGACAGTCTATGATGTTTGTCGGTTAGGGTCTGGTGCATTCTGATCAGCCAGGATTAAACGATGAGAAGGAGAGATTTGGTTAACTTTTTATAGTTTTTTTTTAATTTTTTGTTTTGTTTGTTTTTTGGTGGCGGGGGGGTATATAGATAGACGGATGACATGGATGGGAGGGGGCAGCCAAGCTCTGCTTATCTGTTTTCTTTCTCTCTCTCTGTCTTTCCATTTACAGAAGCATTAATGTGCACAGCTATGTGCTCATCCATTGTTCTGAGTTTTACAGCATGAAGAATGTGTTTGTGGAGCGGAGATTGTCAAAAAAACAAAAAAAAAAATCAAAGCTGTGTTCTTAAACTGAGTGCAGAAAAAAGACACAATATGTAATCTAAAGTGTGCAAAAAGAATGATTGGCCGGAATAAGTAGGGATGAGGTTTCATATTAAAAAAGATTTATCTTAAAGTATGGTGCTAATCCTCAGATTAATCCCCCCTCCTCCTTTTTTTTTTTTTTTTTTTTTTTTTTTACATGCTGGCTTTCATAAAACCTATAACCCATAAAGTTCTTACATTTTTCTGGAAACAGGCACGCTAGGCCTGATTTTACAAGAATTGCTGCCCAATGAATCATGCCGAGAATTCATCCTCTAGTGGTGTGCGACTCCAGAACTGATAATTAAACAACAAAACAAGTTTTTCAAAAGGAAGTGCAAAGAAACAAAGAACTTGTTACATAAATGCAGGGAACTTCGTTCACTAATCAAAAGAAAGAATAATGGCGGTTATCACGGATAAATGAAAGAATTGTTTCCAAAACTGCTGAAGCAAAATGTTTAATAAAATGTATTAATATGAATAATTATTATCATTGTCTTTCCTCTTTGTGTTCTATATAATTTGTAAATCAGTGTTCTTTGCTTCAGTGGAAACTCATCACATTAGAACTGCCTGTAAACTGCTGTTAGGCTGAAACATATGGGTGCATGCAGTCGTTAGCCCACTTCATAAATATTTCATTCATATTTCCTGTTTGTGTGCATGGAGCTGTGTGACTGAAAGCCTATGCATGTGTGTGTGTGTCCGTGACTCTCAGCTCTCTCTCTCCTTTTTTTCTTCCTCTTTCTGTGTATAATTAAATCTCAGCAGATTTCCTTTGAAACTGCTAATCATACCAGTAAATCAAGGCTGAGATTTATCTTGATGAAGGAATAGAAAATAACTTCTGAAAGTAACAGAAACACCACTCGAGAACAAACCGAGGAAGGCAAAAGGTGAGCTTGATTTCAGACTTTGTCTCGTTACTGTCATCAGCCATCATTCAGCCTCAAACGCGCTGGAATCGCAATATTCTCCACGCAGGCAGTGTGTTATAGTGTGCGAGAGAGAGCTAAAATGGGATCACAGGCCACTTATTGAGTTCTGGCGGACACAAAAGGCCTACTGTTGCAGACAGCTAAAGCTGAGGCAGTTACTGTACCTTTCAAAACTAATATGTAACCATATCTGTTTTAAAAGGACGATTCACATTACTGTGAATGCAGGAGGAAAGTTGTTCCCATCTCCTAAGCCCTAGGAAACTCGAGTCCCGACCTAATGGCCCTCAATTGGAAGGTAGCCTTTTGTGGAAGGGGCATCGCATTTGTAGAAAAAAATGACAGATGAAATTTTTCCAGTGATGTAAAACATCTTCAGCTTATTTTGACAGCACAATGGCACTTACTGTGCTTTATGGTCACAGTGGCGACACAAAGGTCATTCCGTATATGACTCAGTGGACAAGGGCAGCACTGAATGAAAATTAGGTTATATGTGATCAACCAAGTTATTAATCTGATTAAAATGGATTCTCTTTGCTTCCTATTTAGCAAGGCTTGGGAGAGAGAGAGAGTAACACACACAGAAGAGAGAGAGAGAGAGAGAGAGAGAGAGAGAGAGATGAGGGGGGAGGAAGTGAAACAATAGAACATTCTTTTTATTTATCCACAGAAGAGTGGTGGCGCAAAATGCAGTGTAAATTCGTTAATGCAAAAGACAACATCAGTGGCGCAAATTGTGCATTTTTACTTTCCACATGCATCAGTGTCCTTGCGCTGCCACCTCATCCAGGTAACCTTTCTAATCCTGATTAAATTACTGCAATTAGAACAGCAGCTCTACTTCCTCCCCCCATATTTCCCTAATAAACAATACGCCATCTTAAATCCATTCGATGGGATTTGCATGGAACAATGCTCGAGCTCGTGCGATTTATTTCCATCTCTACAGAGGAATTAAGTGCATTTTTTAACAGCTAATGGTATAATGTGGGCTTATTTCTCATGCAATGCTTTTCTTTTATGTTGCTCCTCCACTCCTTCTATTTGCAGGAACTTTACTTCCACCCCTGTTTATTTGAAGTCTAAATCAAATGTGGCTTATTGGACCAGCTCTTCTTTCGCACGGCAACTAAAAGTACGTGGAAGATTCCGACAGATTCGTCTGTAATTGCTACACGACCTCTCAAAACACACCCCTGTTGCCTCTGCCTCAGCCAGACTGTGTTTTCTGTATTTGTTTTATTAACTTTAGCGCGTTGTTTGCCATTGATGTGGAATAAAGGAGCAAATAAAAGTTGACATACTTGTGCTTTTTTTCTTTTTTTAACTCCAGCGCCTGCCAGCCGGAGTCAGGGCATATTCTCTCATTACGTTTGGAGTGTATGACATACGCTGTGTGTAAGCATGATCATTATATTGTGTGTATGTGAGGTGTGCCCTTGCGCAGGCAGGAAGTGTTGTTCTGTCGGTACAATCCCTCTGAGAGCAGATCGTCACATCTGAGGGCACCTGGGGAACGCAAGCAGCACAGCTACGAGGAATACCTCCAATTGAACAAAGTCGGAGAAACAAAACAAAACAAAAACAAAGAAATAAGATCAAATATGTGAGGGGAAAAAAAAAACTCTGGGTCTAGGAGCAAATCTATTAAGTATTAGCTTAAGGGTTTCTGTCATTAAATGCAAACTATAGTGGGCTACGGGGGAATAAAAATAATGGAAGCATGCCGTGATTACTGTGCCAGTGAGAACACTTCATATTCTCCTCTCCAAAGGTTTTCTCTAACAAGATCTTTCTTTCTGTCTAATATTATGAATAGCATAATTGTTTTGCTGTCATTAGCATTGAATATTTCTCTGCCTTTGTTGTCATACTGGAACCCGATCCTTTATTCAGCGACCACTCGCTCTTTTTCTCCCCGCTGGAAACGACGAAGCCTACTCTACTGTACGTCAGCAAGGTACGAGACAGGAGTGAAAGAGAGTGAAATTACGAAGCCTTTCAAAAGCTTTCAGCTCCACCAAAGTTGATATCGGAGTAAATTAGCGTCAGGAAAAATATTTTTAGAGATTGCACAGCTGCTGGATGAGAGCAACAGGTACCATCCAGTGGGCTTGACAACAGCTTTTACAATTAATTGCTCTTTGAAACCAGAATTTGCGTCGCTGAGTGACAAGGCGCTAATTCACCTAGGTTGAAGTTAAAATGGTAATATTGAACATGTGAAATAGCACCTCGCCTTCACCCGACGAGCCTTCATCACACTCTGCACAATGGAACGAGTGGAGATGCACCAACACTGTCTGTCACCTCAGAGACTTCCAAGGAGAGCGAAAGAGAGCAAGCAGTCTTTCATTGTGAGAGCGCTTCCCTCCGGCAGTGTGCTCTGAGACGGAGAAGTGTAGGACAAGGCTCAGAGAAACAGACTGATGTGTCGTGTCAAGAGTCTACCTTTACTCTGTAATAAGACTGTTTGACAGCTCTTAAATGTACCACAACAATTTGCTTGGAGGCTGACAGCATTTAAACTCCCGGTGACAGGTTAAATGTCATCTGTCAGAGATGAATGATTCGTCACGGAGTCTTTTAAAAATCAGTTGTACGTAACATCCCGGTTCGTTGCAGGCTCTCTGGCCCTGACTTTCTACGGTAAGGAGCTAAAGATTACAGAGGGCCTCGGCACTCCCGGGGGAGGGATTAAGTGTGCATAAAACACGGACCGGGCGACCCTCGGGCCGAACGCATCATCAGAGTGTGACGGGTTCTCCCGCCTCTCCGCAGTCGCCCGAACGCAGGGGCTGTGTGGATGCTAGCAGACTAACACGAGCCATATTACTGTTAATTAGCCACCTGATGAGGACAGCATTACTGGCAATTACCAAGTTTCATCCCGCACCGCTTTTTAAGTGTGGAGATCTCTTTTTACCGAAAGGGAGATGAAAGTCAGGGGCAAATAGTGAGCGAAAAAAAAGGGAAATCAAGTGATGTTTTGTCTGTTCTGTGTTATATTCTCTCTCATTCGCGCTCAGCGTCTCTAATAGTTCTAGCTGTCCGTAAATTAGGAGACCGCAATAATTACTTAGTAGTAATTGCTATGTGGTAAATGAGCATGTCATTGAGGTGACATGCAGTCGTGTGTTTGTGTGTGGAGTAAATTGTGTTTCCAAGAAAAATATTTCATGAATTTGAAAACTGCAAACTCTATATGGCAGTGGAACTTAACTGGTGGGTCGCAGGTCTGTTCTGATTGGGTCATGAACACAACAGATTTTTTTTTTTTTTTTTACAAGATTAAGCAAAAACATATAAAACAATACAACAAAACATATTTTTTATTATTCTTATAATATATAGAGTACACTTATAATAATGGATTGTATATTATTAATTATTAATAATAAATAATTAATTATTATAATAATTATTATTCAATTTCATGAATTTAATAATCATAAACTATGTGGCAGTAGTTCTCAAATGGTGGGTCGAGACCCCAAAAAAGGTTGCAAGTCTGTTCTGATTCAGTCATTGTCAGTAGAGAGAGAGAGAGAGAGAGAGAGAGAGAGAGAGAGAGGTTTATTATCTATCATTATCATACCAAATTACATTTTAGATGTATATTTATTTTATTTAAAAGCTTTGATTTAATTAAAAAATATGATATTATCATAATTTAAAAAAATAATAATAATAATAATAATAATACCTAAACATTAAATTTTTGTCACTTGTTGTCCATTGATGACAACCGCTGCTTTATGTTATTTGAAGTCTACTGAAATATATAATGAGATTTCATTTTTGTGGATAATAAGAGCAAAGGAATATTACAATGAACAAGAAATATCTGATCTTTACTACGTTACTTACGTGGAAGTGTGATGTGTGTGCAAGCATGTGAGGCCGTGTCATCATGTTCCTCCGTATGAAAGGAAAGTCACAAGTCGCGTCTGTTCCTTTACATCTGTGGGTTCACTGTGCGCACTGCAGGCACCATATGTTTTTAATTATCATAATAGAACCTGGTCAGAGAACAACACACACTCACACGAGCGCTTTATTACCACACTCACTGGAGAGAGACGGATTGAAAACAAGAGAAAGAGTGAGAGGTAGAGAGGCATATAAAGTTAGAAGTTAGCGAGGGGGGAAAGATGGGAAAGATGAACTTAAGGCTGACAGGAAGACAGGAAGTAGTGCACTCTCTCTGACCCGCACCAGACTGGGGTCAAGACCCGCCCAAGAGAGGCTCTGATCCTACACCCTCCTGACAGTGATAATTGGCCACTGGTGACTAAACACCATTTACATTTAACTACCCACTCCTGTCTGCTGGGCAAGATACACGCTAACACACACACACACACACACACACACACACACAGGCTAGCAGACAGGCGCTAAAATGAAACAAGTAAAAATACTGAGAATTCCTAGAGTACATTCACATGTCTTCTTTAACTGCAGCATTTATAAAGGCTTCTTTTACTCAGAGTTTGTAAGTCTGCCATGACATATTAAGGAGGACACATTATAAATTGATAAACCCAAAGGGATTTGCATAGAGGAGAAAAGGAAAGACATAAACCAATCCTCCTAAGCATACATCTCTTTTCTGACTTACAGTTATTCACTCACTTTCATACACTCAGTCCCTATTTCCTTCTATCTTTCTTTGTCTCCAATCATCTGTCATTCTCACTGAGTGGTTTGGAGTGAATGGGGACAGGGTTCACTGCTTTTCCACCAGGGGGTGTCATGGCCTTATGAACTAGGATGGTTGGGGTGAGCAGCCCCCTCTTTCAGCAGTCCTTCAAGTCTGATCTCTCTATACGTAATTTTTTTTTCTGTTCATCTCTCTTTCTCTGCCCGTGGCTTGAGGAATGTCTTGACTGTGTGGTAAAACTGGATTGCGGGTGGTGGCTGGACGGCTGTTAGTGGTAAACATCTGAAACCTGGGCTCCTAAGCACCATCTAGGGCCTCAGACACTCACACAGATGCACACTTTATACTATTAAGCAGGGTTAGAGATGAAAATTCGCACACTTTAGACAGGCCGGGTAACTGCGCTCTGTACTACAAGAATGTGCTCGCAACTGCTCCTGTGAGAAATCTAAATGTGGCCATTTTTCACGAGGGCTAATGGAGACAGCGCGGGTGAATCAAGATAACTGTTTACACTGCAAGCTACGACGACCACGGCAATGAAAACAACAACAACAACAAAAAGAGAGTAGAGTAGAGAGGGTAGAGAGTGTGTGAAAAAAGCTCAGTGAGAGTGATGGCGGCAGACGGAAGGGACACTAATAATCTCATTTCTCTCGTTCGTCCTTTTTTTTTCTTTGCTGTAAGTGGTGCTTCACAATAAATGAAAGCACTTTTTCTGGTGACACGTTTCGATTCTTATAGCGCACCAGCAAACATTAAAAAAATGTTGAAGGTTAGGTTTTTACTGTCTGCTGGCCTTAACAACATTTCGCACAGGTACCGCTGATAGCCGGGACTGATGTGTGGTTATTATAACACGCGTAGCTTGTGATGATACATTGTTAAATTAAGGGGAAGACAAAGAGGAGCAAAAGAAAGACAGACAAAGAACACAATGCTTGAGACATGTGCAATGTATAGATGAAGATATGCCACTAACAGACCTAGTATTGATTATATGATACACTTACACAATGGCTGCCTTGCACAATGGAACAAGGCCATTAAGCAATGTGAACAACACAAAGCTAATCCACTAGACTACACACAGTCTGAGGTGTCTGATAGAACTTGGCTAATAGATTTAGCTTTCTGGTATTTGTTGTGATTGAAGGAAAATGTGCATTGTGTTTAAATATGGGAGAGGGTTAATCTGCATTACTATGAATGTAATGTGTTTGTCTTATAAAAACGGTATAATAATGAGGGTGTCACTTTAAAATTACTCTCAGTCATTCCATCCCGGATGTCAAGGCATACCATATTCAGCTGAGATTTCTAAATATTAATGATTTATGCACTATTTGCATACAAACCTAATGCCAAGCCACTTCAGATAATTGTATTTTGCCCCGAATTAAATTTTCAGAGGGATTTTTTGCTTCATCTGTGCCCAGCCCCAAGGAATTGTGCAGAATGTGTTTCACTCAATTTTGTACAAGAGACCCAAGCACAAAATACTCCAGATCAGATAGTTCCACCTGTATGGTATTTTACATCTATTTGGGTTTCAAACTGGAAAAAAGTGCTTGTGCTGTTTTTTGTATTTTTGAGTCAATTTCTGTAGGCTATTTGCACAGCACTAACAACTATATGTCTTGTTTTCCAGTAAAAATATGTAAACATCCCTAAAACAATATTTCCTGATAAGTGTTTTTTTTTTTTTTTTTTTTTGCTTTTTTTTTTTTTGCTTTTCTAAGCATACATGTTCCAGTGGGAAAAAAGGGACCAAAAAAAAAAAAAAAATCAGCCAGATCTATTATATATATATTTGTTTGTTTGTTTTTCATATTTTTTAAGGATACTTGCATATTTTAATGGAAAACAACACAAAAATAGTAGTTTAGTAGAGTATCTTCCTCGGGTGTCGAAATCTCTATCTCTCTTTCACAAACACACACACGCACACAAAGTATGTAGAACAGGTTCAGCGGTAATACTAACACATTCCCTTCAGAAATGAAAGAATAAACTGTCTGTTTAGTTCTTCTTGTGGTCATTCAATGGTTTAACTGTATGTATTACTCAAACATGCCCACACACTGTCACAGCGTATACAGAGGCGCTCGGCTGCCCATCAGCATCCACCAGCGACAAACTGATGGAGTCATGCATTAAAGATGCCAAACAAAAAAACTTTTGTTCTGTAGACAAAGCCTTATCTCTAAAGGTCAGTCCCTCTTCACAGCAGCAGGAGAGGAGGACGTCACAAGGGCACTTTTCAAATGCATTTGATTAAAGAAGGATATTACAATACGATACATTCACTACGAAGACAAAAAACTAGCATTCATTTTCAGCCAAGTGAATGACCTCCTCTAAATATTAAAAATGCAACAGGTTCCTCCATGACAGACATATTTTCCATAATTGAAAGGTCAAAAGCACCATTAATTGTTAATGTAAACCGTTTTGAAGGGGGAAAGTGAAACACATGGCAGTCTTGAGACTTCACGTTTCTCTCTATTGTATCTATTGTCTCTCTTGTATGGAAGATGGTGTAAAAAACGGACTATGGCATTCCTTTCTATTGTTACTTCAAACCATCATGGTGGAAAGATGCTTAATTCTTTAACATAGCTGCACAAATATTTGTTCATCACTTGGACTTTTTATGTTTTTCCAAAGGTTATGACTAGAGATTTAGCCTTTTTTCTTTCTCCAGATAACTGATTCACACTGTCGACTAGTTCAGCTGACATGAGTGTTTCAGCAGTTGTTGACTCACTTGTAGTCAACATTATGGTGAAACAGAGATCCAAATGTCACTGGACAAAAAATACCAGATGTAGTAGCCTACCTATAGACAGCTTTTATTGAAAAAACTACTTTAAATAAATTGACTACTACTAAAATAACCTAATAGAGGAGAACTGGCCCCTGGCACTATTTTCCTAATGAATGATGTACAGTTGCTTTGACACAATCTGTATTGTTAAAAGCGTTATATAAATAAAGGTGACTTGACTTGACCTATACAGACTTTTTGTCATCCAAATCAAGGTTGATAAATTAGTGGTTACTAATCAAGCACAATACACAACACTTCTAAACTGGATTGAATAGTTAAATGAACAATAAGTATTAAGAATTGTGAGAATGAAGCAGCTCAAAAAAACATTTCTGTTAAAAATACTTGCAGTGCCAGTTCAACCCCCCTGGTTAATCCTACACCTATTTGCAGTAAGATTGTTTTACTGGGAGCAAAAAATAATGTCTGCCTTGCTCCTCTGTGTTTGCAGAGTACAAGTAATAACACCAATGTAAAGCACCAAGCTAAGAACGCCTGTCTCAACTACAGAATTGAAAATTAGTTGTCTCCTTAATGAATAATATATTAAGAACAAAAGGAAAATGTAGGTACATACGTTTTATTACCTTTATTACCTATCTCTCAGCTGTTAGAATTTGCCTTAAAAGGACATTTTAAAGGCTGTGGTACCCACTCACTTTATACTAATGCTGCCCAAACCAAACTAAAAAAATCAGAGATTTACTCTCTTTTTTCATTCACAGTTAGTCTCTTTTTCTTTTTATCACCAAATTTTCAGAAAGGGCAGTGTGAAACAGTAGTCTCAAGGAGCACCAGTAACCTTAGCAGAATCATGAAAGCTGACAGATCATTTTTCACAAGGCCATAGATCCCGGGCTCTTATAAAGTAATGGGCTTTTGGGAGAGGCCTTTATGAAAGCTAAGATAGTTAAGTTCTGTGAGCTAGAGATGACACAGGGACCATCAGCTCCTGGTCTGTTCCAAAGCAGACACCCTTATTCCCAGAAAGAGGAGGGAAAGAGAGAGGGTGGGACTGGAGCTCTTGTAAAATGACAATATAATAAAGATTAATATGTTACTTTGTCATCGTGATGGTCTCTAAACTTGCCCAAAATAAGATTGAAATCACTCAAAAGCAAATCTTGCTCCTTTAGAGAGTCTGTGTATTGGTGCAGCTCTGACAAAGAGGGAAGCATTGAACAAATGTCTCAATGTGTAATTGCTTCACAAATAAGAACTAGTAGATGCTGTAGTGATGATGTGTTGCTCATAATGCAGTGTATACCATGTGTTTACTTGTCTGAGAGTGTGTATGTATAACAGTAAGTCATTTTTAAAGTCACCGTTCATTGATTTATGACACTAAAACAGGGCTTTATGTTGTCATACTCACCAGAGGGGTCATTTCTTTTCATGCTGCTGGTGCCACTGCTGCCTCCATTGGAGCTGCCGCCAAGGCTTCCATTGAAGGCTGCAAGGTTCTCTGAACTGTAGGCCCGCAGGACAGATAGCATGTTCATCTGATGGTCCAGGTGGGCCTGATCAGGCTTTACCAGGCCAGGAGGACCACCGCTTGGGGAGAGAAGACCAAGGCCTGTCTGCTGCCACTGCTTCTCAGGGGTGGGAGGCTGAGGAGGAGAAAGGCCAGAGCTTTGGGGGCCCATAGTCAGCTTGCATCTTTGGATGTCCTTCCCTGACAATGGAGATTCAGGAAGCATTTGCATGGATCCACGGTCCTCCTCCTCAGCGTCACCCATCTCCATCTCTTCTTCTTCCTCTGCCTCCTCTTCATCATCAGAATGCATATGCCTCTCTGTAGCAGTGGGGTTAGGCAATGATTTGTCACGACTTACTTCATCTTCTTCAGACTGGCCGCCATGTTCTTCAGATGCCTCTATTTCGCTGCAGGACGCCTTGTCGGATAGGTCGTCCAGAGGGCCCTGACCACCCATATCATTGGGCTGAATTTGCTGCTGGTCCAGGAATCCAATAGGCCCTCTAGCAGAGCCATCATACACAGGACCAAAGGGCTTGTAGAAGTCACTGGAGAACGTGCCCATGGAGGCTCCATGCGGGGGCTGCTCCAGATGGTTGGACCAGCCTGCTTGTCCCTTCAGCTCCCCAGACTCAGTCTCTCTGTCCCTGGACGGGGCTCCCTCATGGTGATGAAGAAGGCCTGGTGGTGGTGGAGCCAAGCCAGTAGCTTTTCCTGCATGGGAAGGCTCTCCGAGGAGGTGCTCCTTAGAATCTTTTCCTGGGCCACACTTGCCTTTACCCAGGTGGTTGGCTTGCAGGTGGAGGGCCATCAGCTCCACAGAGGCAGTTGTGAAGGAGCAGAAGAGGCAGCCATGCCAGGCGACATTGTCCTGGATGGTGATGGAGGCTCCAGGGAGAGACCCTGCTTCAGGTCTAACGGACAAATCCAGAGGCTCATACTGGGAGCGGCCACCCTCAGCTGGCTTGACGTCACTGATTGGATTCTCTTCCTGGTTGGTCTCACTGGCTCTTTTGGTCTTGGCCTCGGCACTCTCCTGGCTAAAGTGCTGTCCATGCAGCTGACTCTCTCTCATCTCTTTTTCTTTCTTCATGGAGTTTAGGACAAAGCTGTCCATGAAAGACTGCAGGGAGCCCTGGAAGTTGACGCCGTTTCCCACCATACTCTGGTAAGCTCGGCCCAGGTCGGAGAAGCTGGCAGGACTGTCCCCTGCAGAGGCTGGCCCCTCAGGACTCTTCATGCTCTCCGAAGTGGGCTCTGACCCTGGTCCGTGGCGATCACGTTCCCTTTCACGGTCTCTGTCTCTGGGTGAGAGCATTCCTGGTGGTACCCACTGGTGTGTGAGCATTTGACCCCCTCTGAAGTCAAGACCAGAGGGCATCACCCCTTTAAAGACCCCGCGAAGGACATCGGGGCGAGCAAAGACCCCACTGCTACTGCTGTTCTTGGCGTGGTCATCCTTGTGTTCAGAAGATGGAGGGTGGTTGGCTGAGGGGCCACTTCCATTCTGTCGCTCACGGTGGTGGCGCTCCAGGTGGTACTTCAGAGAAGCTGATTGAGTGCCTGCATAGTCACAATGAGGGCACCTGTAGGGCTTTTCACCTACAGTGAGAGTGATAGAAAGAAACAAAGACAGACAGGGGCTGATGTCAGTACAGCAGTAATAATAAAGGTGCCAACAAGCTCAGCAGGAACCCTGGGCTTGTTCCACCTGTCAGAAGAAGAGCAAAAAGAAAAACAACATGTAAATATTTGACAGGAATCATGTCAGGGATTACGTCAAGCCTCTCTAAATCTCAAATTCTGCAGCATTCGACCACATTTATCACTTAGTAAACAGTCCATCAGCCTTTCTGAGAGGAGGGAGGAGTTTCAATACGGGTCGATCCAGCTCAATCCAGATCCTAGGAGTGAGCCATCACTCACGTCAGCGCCATAAAAAACATATCACCATATGGTGCCTTCAGTCCACTACAGAGATCATATTTTCAACTGACAACAAAACTGTCTGGATGTTATCTCTGTTCACATGGGGAACTGCAGGCTTGTGGTGCTGCTGGTTGCTGCTGTCTTTCGCTCCCTCACTTTCTGTTTCCCTCCTGGCCTTGTCTGCTGTCAAGCCTCTACCTTGGTGGTGGAGCTGTTCTGTGGACATTCTCTATTTGCAGTTTATCTTTGTGAGGATAAATCAAGCCCCACAGAAGCTCTTTATTCCCTCCGGAGGACAACTGTGACCCCTCAGTCCAAAATGCACCCAATAAAAGGGCCTCATTTGAGAGTGAAGATAGTCTAAATGATATAAACACACCATATGTGGTGCACATGAACATTCCTCATAAGGCAGCCTCACACTGTGGATTACAAAATGCTAACCAGAAGTGAAATGTACTGTAAAAGAAGGCATGCAGGCAGTTTAGAAACACATGCAAATGTACAAGAATTCTTGTTAAAAGCAAAAAGGGAGTAGCTTTTAACAAGAGAAAGAGTCTAAATTGCATTTGCATGATCCGATCAATATCGATATAAAATACTTTCTGACAACAATTAGAATAGGCTTGGAATGAAAGCTAGATTTATAAGATCAATAAGCAATAAACTAAATGCAAGGCTTGATTTTTGAGACCCCGTAATGTTTCAGGAATTAAATGATGACTTGGAGGTGGAAAAAATACAGTGAGAGAGGGAGTTTCGAGAGATATGGGAAAATTAAAATAAAAGCATGTTTGTCGATGTGTGTGTGCGTGGCTATAAACGCTTAGATTATACACATGGAAAACATTTTTTAACCCAGAAAAAATGTTGCATTGTTACGCAAGACTGAATTGAATGATTTAAGTCTGGCTCTGTAGTAAATCATGGATATAATTAGCAAATGGCATAGTGCTCAAGTAATTTATCATTATTTGGAGGGCGCCATTCCAGAAAAAGAATGGAAGATCTGCAGACCCACTGCACAGCTTCCTAAATAAAGGATCGCAAACATAAACTCAATACTATATTGATAAGGAACAAATAGACTGAGGGACATATAGTGAAGGGCAGGATAGAGGGTGAAGAAAAGAATAAAAAAGAAAGGGGTCTTTTGTTCTTTTATACAAGAGTGTATGAAACACATATTCAAAAGACGTCATACAAGATGAGCTTTTAACCCAATAAGTGCTTATCCTCTGAGCAGGATAACAGAGGCTTGGTGTGATTCAATAAGGAAACGTCCTTGATGCAAATGATCATTTTCAGTTCCTTTAACTGGAAGGAATGATATTCTGTACCCAAAATTAGAGTACAATTAGAGTGATCTGCTTTTCTCCACCTCATCTTTTGTGTCTGCTTAGGAAAATACTAATAACATTTCAATTTATTAAAAAAAACAACAAAAAAAAAACATAAAAGGACAAATATTACGCTAATAATAATTATGAATTGCTAAAATTATAATGCAGGCCAATCGATTATTATGCATATATAGATCATTATTTATGTATGCATATATTTTGTTTGCTGGTTGTATGTTTATGTGAGTGTGTGTTCAAGTGCCTGTGTAAGTCTCTGTGCATGTGGCATGTTCTTTGTGCACCATTTGGGCTCAGTAAGACATCTGTTCCATCATACGTCAGGGGCACGTGTGGCATCTGGGGAATATACTGTATCCTGCCTTGCAACATTACACACAATTTACTGCTAAAGGTCATTATGTACCCGTTAATCCACTTTTAATTGATATCCACACAAACAACACAACCTCAGGGAAACAAAATGGATCGCCAAGGCAGAGAGGTAAAGAGATTATTATTTTTCATCTTTTGAAAAGAGAGAGTGCAAAACTCCCAAAAAAGTTTCCAATGCTCACTCTTATGGCTGATGGACTGTGTTAATAAAAAAAAGGAGGAAAAAAATACATATCAAATTGCCATCTGGTATAGTGTGACAGGCTTTATATAAATTACAGAGGCCTCTCACTGTGAGTAGTACATATCCATTATCATTTCGCAAGTTCACTTCTAACAGAACGCTTTCAGTCTCAACACTTGAAGAAGTCCAGCGCAAACTGATTTCATATGGATTTGTGTAATTTGTCATGACTCCATAGTAACAGTTCAGAATAAACACCCACAGCCTTTACAGAAGGGCAATTAAAATAGTTAATAGATATGACATACTTTAAGATTAATTTCCATATGGCTTTACAGAATGGTGAAAAGACAGCCTGCATTCCACAGGGGTATAGAAAGAGAGAGATTGACTGCGCTGGAAAATTAAATGTGTTTTTTATTTTCTTCCCTAAGCTATGCTTTATCTATGCCAAATGTAGAAACAAGAATGTCAAGGTGTTCGAGTTCTCAAGCCCTACACGTAGTACCCACAAGTTCTATTTACATTTTAAATTACCCTTTACTGTATGGCCCATTACTTCAATCCTTCCATTCATCTTACTTTTAGAGAACTAACTCACCATGTAGTAAGCAAATAAGCATTACCAGAGAGAACAAAAACAAAACTAAACAAATACGAACGAAACAAAACCGCAAACCACGCACCAGGCGACACAGTTGAATTTTCTACTGGGAGTCTGCTGAGTGACCTTTGTAATTTACAGTGCTTATGGTTTGGAACAGTAGCAACTGACCACGGACCTGAGTTTAATGGCTCTTTCCCCCTCTTCAAAGTAAACCTTCAAAATGTTGTTCGATACAACCATAAACCTCCATCCAGCCGTGTGAGCCAGATCTCCTGCCAGGTCCGTCCAAGTCTCGCTCAAGATGTGTAATGGCTCCCAATCACCAAGGTGAACTCACACGGCTGATGCCTGTCTGTCCTCTGTCTCTTCAAACAAAGATGATTCGTCTGGCGTGTTGGTTCTCCTATAGCCTCAAGTTATGCGTAGCCATTGTCAGGAGCAAGGACCTTTTTATTTTTTATCTACAGCTGCTTACTGCTAAATACTGCCTTGTCCAGAAGGGGACAATCTGTGTCTCTAATTGCTGTCACTGAAGCCTAGATTCATTATGTGACTTTCCCATTAAAATGTGAGCATTAATTTGTATAATGAAATATCACCCACTGCAGTGTTCATTAGCTGTGGCCCCACACTATACACTGCACAATGTTAGCTACCTAGAAAACTGTGCTTAATTTCACTAATGGATATTTTCCCGCTCACTGTTGGAAAGGAAATTAATACTGTAACATTAGCTCTTTAACTTTTGGAGAAATTTAAATTCACTTCATTCCTTTCAAGCCGACGTTAGAGAGTCATTAATCTAACATTGTGTCGCACAATGCCCTGGCCTCCTCAGTAAGCAACGCCATTGTGATGGGATAACGGCATCAGGATTGAGGCCCACTTTGTGTCATCCGCATGTCTGATTGCTTTAAATCAGGGCAGGATATTTGTTTAATGTCAACGGCATAGTTTCAGCCTGATTGGAAGGGCCTGTTGTTCCTGTAAATTATTCGAGCAGAGCTAGACCGAGACCTGCGCCGTATCTCCAATGTCTGTCAGCCGGGAATCTTTATGACAAACCTATAACCGATCAGCAAAGAGTCACACATCTTGCAAGTACATCAGGGCCAGTGTAAATTGCTGCATCGACAGAAAGTGAAGCGTCCGCGTGTAAACGCGCTCGGGCCACACCGCACACACGTGGGCCATCCCGGCAAGCAGAGTGAGTGAGTGAGTTAACGGAGGCTTGGGACGAGGGCCTCTGTTTCCTCTCGGCTGAAATACGGCCCTACTGGGGACCCTTACCCCCTGCTCTGAGCAGGCATAACTCAACCTCCCTCAGCTAGAAACATATTTCCCCACTCCATCCGCTGCTCTCCTGCTAGGAGGATATAAACAGCCTCTCTAAAGCCTTAACCTCTCTGTTTAAATGTATGTTTGACACTCTCGTATGTGTGATATTATCTAGCTATAAGCTGCATAACATTTTAAATTAAAATAAATTTTTCATAAAAAAATAAATAAATAAAATAATCGTATTTCCTGCTTAAGTCATTTCAAGGAAAAACACTCTTTCCAACTGCCTTCCAATCCATATTAGATAATAACAAATGCAGATGACAGCGTTCTGCAGACTTCATATGAGTACTGTATTGAAAAGTAATAGTATTTCATGTGCTTCTGTTACGACAGAAGATGAAAATACGGCAAGCTGAGAGAGTTACACATCATCTCCATTGTTAAGCATGCCTTATAATCAACCTTAATACTCCAGAATAGCTCAGCTATGTGCTTCCTATTAAATGGGACAAATACCATCTGGGTGGTCTCCGCTCCTCCTTGTATGCACAAACCAAAAAAATAACAACCATCGATTCCCTGAGCTGCGAGTGATTTCCATTTACAGTTAAGAAAAGAAGTGGGATTGGCCTCACATTATTTGCTGAATATAGAAAGCTGTTTCGTTCTTTTCTCTCTTTTACTCTCTCTCTCTCTCTCTCCTTTCTATTTTTATGTCTGTCCTTTTTATGACTGAAGCTTCACTGTGAACATGTGCAGGTATTTCTGATCTGACCCATAAAAATTACTTTCATCGGTCTAGCCCAATGTATTTAGATATAATTATCATTCTTAACAGAAGACTTAAATAAAATGGCTTACAGAAATACAGAAAAAAAATAATATTGTGAAATATTATTACGATGTAAAATATTTTTTTTTTTTCTATTTTAATATACATTCAAATCTAATTTATTCCTGTGATGCAAAGCTGAATTTTCAGCATCATTACTCCAGCCTTCAGTGTCACATGATCCTTCAGAAATCATTCTAATATGCTGATTTATTATCAGTACTGAAAACTGTTGTGCTGATTAATTTTTTTTGGAACCTGTGATACTTTTTTTCAGGATTCTTTGATGAATAAAAAGTTAAAAAGAAGAGCATTTATTTAAAATAGATTTAATCTTTTCTAACAATATACACTACAGTTCAAAAGTTTGGGGTCAGTACATTTTTATTCTTTCTTTTTTTGAAAGAAATTAAAACTTTTATACTGCAAGGATATGTTAAATTGATAATAAATAATAGCAAAGATTTATTTTTGAATAAATGCTGTTCTTTTTAACTTTTTATTCATCAAATATTCCTGGAAAAAAAATATTGCAGTTTCCAAAAAAAAAAAAAAAAAAAAAAATGATTATTATTATTTGCATAGTAAAATGCTGTCATTGTTTACACACTCATACACATAAACAGAGACAGCAGTGTGCTGAATCTAAGGTGACCTCTGAGTGCTTATCCTGGTTATCCTGCATGTTAACTAGGCCAGCTGTGCCTGCTAGTGAGCCTCAGCCTTGCTCTTGGGTGGAACAGCAGGGTCTCCTGACAGCCACTGGACCAGCACTGCTCACATCATTACTCTGCTGGGCCGCGGCGTCCTGCCTCACATACCTGAAGTTCATTTATGGGCTCAGAGTTTTTAAATTCCACTAAAGTGGGCTGTTTAAAATGTGGATCATTAACGCCAGGAAAAACTGTGATTAGGTTTGTTAGGCAAATACATCACTATATATATATATATATATATATATATATATATATATATATAAAAACTGTGATTAGGTTTGTTAGGCAAATACATCATGCAAATGCCTTAAATTTGCTTCTTGGACTTCTCACTCACCTGTATGTATTCTTAGATGGACCTTCAGATGGTGGGATGTGCGGAAAGATTTGCCACAGTAGGGGCAGTCCTTCATGCTTGAACCCACACTCCGTTCCCGGTGCTGAGTAGTAGGGGGCTGGACAGCACTCACAGGTTTCGCCATCTCTTCCCCGACATCTAAGAAACAGAGAACCAGAGAGAGACATAATTCACAGACTGTTCTGTTTCTCTTCAAACCGGCCGCACGCCAGAGAGTTTTCTCCCGTCTTGTTCCTTCTGTTGTTCTCCATCCTTTCAGCTTTTGCCACCTAAATCTGCTAACGCCACACAAAGTCAAACACATCAGTGAGTTCATGTGCACCACTTTCCCCCTCCCCACCCTCCGAAACCTGACAGAACGCTGACAGTTCAGAAGCTTTCTTTAGAGATATCACCCCGACCCCCACCCAAGTACACTCACGTCCCAACGTTTTATCCAGCCTCTCATCATCTGTAGTGGGAAGCATATGGCAGATTGTGTTGAAATGAACAATACAGGGAGGGGAAAAAATGAGAAAACAGCCATGTCAGCAACAGGGTCTTCGTTTCACCGTTGCGCCCTGGTTTTGACAGGTGACGTCGGCAGGGAGCTTGATGGAAAACGGTGATAACGAAGGGCCGCTCTGATTGAGCAATTGTCACACCAATAACGTCTAAGAGTGTCAACAAGTCCACACTTGGAGATAATTAGTCACTATGCTTATATGTGAGATGTCAGCAGTTACACCATGGTGAGTTACAGGGGGATCTCATATTGTGTGAAGCATTTGACACTCCAGAGAAGTTAATGTGATACAAGACAAAGTCAGGTCCTTTGAGAAGTTACAGTTGCCTACCACGTTATTTTATTTTATTATCATATTTGGTCCCAGTTTATATTAAGTGGCCTTAACTACTATGTACTTACATTTAAATGAATCATTTGGTACAATGCACTTATTGTGTACACACACTGTACTTATATATATTAAAAAAAAAAAAAAATACCTGCATGTAATTACACTGATGAGCCATCCCTTACTCCTTAACCCACCCTTAAACCTGCCCATACCACCAAACCTGTCCCTAACCATACCCATGTCCCACCTCAATAGCAGCAAAATTATTTGCAATACAATATGAACACAATAAAAACATTGTGTTTATTTCTTGATGCAAGTACCTAGTAGGTAAGACCACTTAATAAAAAGTGGGTCCTTATTTTTTTTTGTTATATTATATATATATATATATATATATATATATATATATATATATATATATATATATATATATATATATATATATATATATATATAATATTCTGTAAACCCAACATCAATTAATAAAAAAAGAATAAAACAAAATATACACAGTACAACTCACAATAATCTAAAAAATAGATACAGTCACCTACTAGATATTTTTCAAGCACATATTGTTGTACTGTATAGTATTTTTTAAACATCCATATATATATATATATTTTTGTTTTTATGTATATTTGTTTATATATATGTGTGTGTGTGTTTGTGTGTGTGTGTGTGTGTGTGTGTGTGTGTGTGTGTGTGTGTGTGTGTGTGTGTGTGTGTGGAAATAAAAAGCTGATATTTGCTGTTAAAACAAAGACATAGGACCAGGTCGGATCTTTTAATCATATATATATATATATATATATATATATATATATATATATATATAGGCTATATATATTTTTTTCAGTCTTCATCCTCATCATCATCATCATTAATATTAAAATACCTACAACTAATTCCTACAAGATTTTCTGTTAAAACTGTTGCACATGCCTTAAAGCAGTGCATGAGCTGTGGTGTTCAACTGGGCAATTTAACTCTTCATAAATTCCTCGTAAAAGTTAGGGGGGAAAATGCTTCTGTTAAAAGTCAAAAACTGTGTTGTATAATAAAGGGGGGAAAAATCTCCCATATGCACACATTCTGACCCAAAAAACACATTTACCCCATAACAGCAACTGGCTTTGTGCCTTAACTTCAGCTCAAGACGGTCTGTGCGTGTGTGACCAGCCACAGTGCAAAAAAGCGTTTGTAAATGCTTTCTTATTTCTGTGCCTACACATGATATGGTGTGTGTGTGTAGGGAGAGACGTCGTCTGAATGGTGCAACCCACTTTAGCAACCATTTGCCTCAATCAAAAGCTTTTGTACGAGCAATCTTTCTTTCTTTCCGCGCTTTTTTTTCTCCTCATTTCTCTACCCTCTTTTAAGAATCAAATGAGATTTGAGAAGTTAAAAAAGAAAGAGTGAAGTCAGCATCTCCTTCTCTCTTGTGACTGATCACATTCCTGCAATTTGCAGCCTCCGTTTTGCCTACACGCGTTACATTGTGATGTGTGCCCCCATTTTCTGACCCAAACATATACTCACAACGAAACAAACACAAACACTGACCCACTTTAGCCTGGTACCCAGACACTTACAAATATTACTCCTATTGGCAAATTTTACAGGCTTTTAGTAAAAGACAGGACATTATTGTCCCACAACCACATACACACCATATATTGTATATGTAAGTGTGAATGTGGCATTTGAGTGCCAATCATTACTCACACAATATTAAATGTTCCTTTAGATCCAGATTTTAACGTAAACCATCAGTCATGTCGCTCTCATTCTTACATACATACTAGAACATCAAGCAGGCAGATACATGAGCATACAAAGCCTTTACAGGTAATACTGTTCTTTCATCTCTCTCTCACTTTCTCTCGCTCTCTCTCCACACACACACAGGCCAGCAGGGCCGTCTTTAATCAGCTGACTGCTCCCCAGCTTTTAATACGGCTGTTCCAATTACTGTAAAAGTCATCCTGCACCAAATAACCACAAATATTGACAGTTTATTGCACAACACATTTATGACATTTGAAGGTCACCCCATATATTACGCATCATCTCTCGGCCCAGGGTGTCTGGAACAGAGAGATTCTCGATAACCCGCCACCTATAACTACTTCTGCATATTGATTTTCCATTTCTCAGCCCTTTTTTTATGCAAAAGAAAAATCTGTAAGAGACACAGCATTAAAACGATTGTCACGAGCGAGCCACGGCCTTCATATATTATCCTGTTAAGCCTGAAAACAATAACTCTTTAGTCCAGGGCCTAGACAATACAGCAAAGCATTATGAAATGCTACAGTGTTCTTTTATAGATGTTTACAGTCTGACTAATTAGACATGGGGATAATGAAGTTACATCTGTAATTTATGAGTAACTTGCTTATTGAAACTACACTGCTATCAATCATCTCCATCTCCATAAATATTTCATCGACCACTGGATTCGCTTATGAGGTTTTTGCTGCCCTAACCAATAATAAAGAGCATCTCCAAGCGCGTGACACGACATATCAATATCCATATCTCATTGTCCATTGAGTTTGTCCCAATAAACCGTGGCAGTTAATGGCACATACGTGTAAAGTGAGGTGTTTAAGGCGATTTACCGGACCGCCGTTATAGAACATGCCAGAACAATAGACTGGAAGCGGACAGGAGGCCACTGGGAAAAGCCATCTGGGAGGAGGTGTGTCGCTCACCCTGCTGTCTGCTCGGTCTCTTTGACATACACACACGATTATGGAAGCTGCTAAGTTGCTGTGTGTGTGTGTGTGTGTGTGTGTATAAAAGGGAGGTAAAAGAAAATATGTTTGTCTCAGTGACATTAAATGCATGTGTGTGTGTGTTTGTGTGTGTGTGTACAACCTCTCAAATCTCTCCAGATGGACCACACCCTGTTCACACTAATAAAAAAGAAACAACAACAAAGGCCCACTATGACAACCCCCCCACCACCACCACACACACACACACCTTTAATGGATCTCTCACAATCACACTTCCACTCTAAATCAGTCTGTGGTTCTGATTACTCGCATATCACTTTCAGATGGGAAAAAAAGAGAAAAGAATCAGTCGTAAAAACACAAGATGTCTCCCCTATCCATTAGAATAATGCGTCACGTGCCACAGTCAGTCATTGACCTTCCTTCCTCTGTAGCACCCGAGGAAAATGTGAGAGAAACATTTGGATTTAGACAGTAAAAAGCAGAGAGAGAGAGAGAGAAGGTAAAATGTGATGACATCATTTGAAAGGCATTAGGCTTTTAAAAATGCGCCCGGGGGGAGCTGATTTCCTTACGCTGGAGCAACACAACACCATCCGGCTGATGCGCACACTGCACTCTCTCTTTTTTGATTTGGACCGGTGCCATCTTTGTGAACAGTCTGGTTCAGGCGAGTTAATCAATTTGAGGTTTAGTTACACTGCTGAGGCTAGCATTCCGCCGACTGCTAGAAAGTAATCGGAACTCGCAGAATTTATTAACCAAACACCAATTATCATTAAACACCACTGCATTATACCCTCCTTTTACTACCTGACAAGGACTACTTAATGAAATTTTAGATTAAAGTTATTTAGCCTGCTGATTTATGGTGGCTAAAACTCCTAATGCAGCCCCTTGGCACAGATGCTCGCACAAGCAGTTATTTATTTATTTATTTTTTTAGGAGTACACCAGGGACCCTGAACCCTCTGTGGTACCACCGCAAGTCCTGTCCATGAATACAGAGGGGAAAAGAAAAAAAAAAACAACAACTGTCCAAACGTTTGTAAGATTCACTGGACGTGAGAGCAAGCCCTATCACTTGCAGGCGGTACACGCTGACCTACGTGTCAATGAGGTAATAAATTCATGGAGGCAAACTAGAATTTAAATAAATAAATAAATAAACACTAAATTCAAAAAGTGTTTACCCCCTTTCTGTTTGTGAGATGAAACAGCCGCAAAATGTGCTACATATAAGGCATGTGGGTAAACAGGGGCACCAGATGTTCTTTGATGTTAATAATGGCATTTATTATTAATATTAATTAGACTGCATTCAGCAATACATTTGGGCCATTTCCAAGTCAATTAAGCAAAATGGCATTCGGGAGATGTTGAAACGACATTTTAAGGCAGGTGTTCGGCGGTCCCCTAATAAAACATTTTTGCTGCGACTGAAAAACAACCCATTTTCAACAGATTCTGTTTTTTTCTTTGGCTGTAGGAAAGCAGCATTTTCTCGCTCCGAGTGCTGCTGTTTTTTAAAACAGTTGAAGTTAATTCTGGAAATGTTTTTCGTGAATCCCATAAATGATGCTAAACAGCTTGAAAATGTTGTAATTCTCTTTATCTCTGTGCATTTGTATGTATAAATATGTATAGTAACTATATATGTATGTAAATATTAACTGTACAACCTACTAAATTTAGTTCTGCTTGTTAGCAAATGCCAAACCAGATAACAGGTTATACATCTAACCATCCATCCACACAGTGAAGAGCCAAACTCCACAGTAAATATCAGTCTATAAACACACACACACACACACACACACACAAAACTAATTACTGCCCACATGGCAGTGAAAGATCAGATGTGAAGGTGAGTGTGGGGGGAGGCTATGTTGTCATCTATATAATCCTTACTATAACCTATGTGTAAGTATAATCACACACACTCAGGCACACAAAATGCAGTTTTAAAGCTCCATTCTCTGTAATCTGGACCATGAAAAAGGGGGCCGCTAGCACATTACCTCCAGCTAGCACTGATTTGGCAAGAGGGCCTAGTGTTTTTTTTAAAGCTTGTGGAGGCTCAGCCATACAATGGCACATTAACAATCTGTGCGTTCATTTATCAGCCCATGCGTTTTTGGACTCTGTGTTTATGGCGCAGTGCACTTTTCATCGCTGAAAATTAATGAACATGCCTCTCCTCGCAACAAACATGCACCTGTGCCGCCGTGATGCTAATCACAAACATTTATATTTATTAGCGGCAGCCTGAGTGAAAGTAGGATTACAAGAGGAGGAGGAAAGATTGTCCTTTTTCTGCTTTGTGAACAGAACGCTGCATTTCTCTCTCTCTTTCTCTTTTTTGGAGCACATTTGTTATGCCTGCTGGAGGAAGGGTCAGGTGAAATTAAGCTTTAAGTATTCTCCCTCCGACTGTAAGAAGTTAGAAATCTTCCTCGACTTAACATGCTTGACTAAATCCTCTCCACCAATAACATCAATAGTTCAACAGTTTAATGGGCGACATAAAGCACAAGAAATTCAACATGAATCTAGGATCTTGGCCAAGTCACGCGCGGCTCCGTCACAACTGAAATCTGATGAGTGCGTCTCGGGTTCTTGAAGACGTGCCCTTCACAAACACCGAGCCTCATGCAGCAACACAACAACATGATAGAGTCTCAGGAGGTCAGGGAGGTGAAAGTGGCAGAATTGTGCAAATGAGCCACATTGACAGCACTCTTGACTGGAGAAACCCTCTCCCTCCCTCTCTCCCTCCCTCTCTCCCTCCCTCTCTCTCTCTCTCTCTTTTCCTCTCTATCTCTCTTTCCCTCCCACCATCAGTGACAGAAGGTGCGCCTCTCCCTCTTTAAAGGCTATGCCTCTGTCGAGCTGAGGGAACAGGAATGGTGCCATAAGTTTCCGCCTGGCACTCGCCCATCTTTGTTTGCTCCTCTCGAGTTGCTTTCAGGCTTCAAAGAGCAGCAAATTAAAAAAAAAAAAAATGAGGAAAAGGGAACGAAAGAAAAGACAATTAAGATAAATAAATTAATAAATACGCAATGAAAAGAAAGTGAAACCCGGGCTGCTGAGGAGGCAGTGAGGTCTCACTAACTTTATTATTCTGCAAGGTGATCACAGCATGCAGAGGATCGGAGAGGGACCGCCGTGACCACTGCTGGCCTGACGCATGAGAGGAGACGTTCTGCCAGGATCAGAAGCCACAGTGAGCTTGCAAGGGCCCTGAGGGTGGCCATCTTATTACAAGCCCCACTTCAGTAAGGCTGGCTGCTCTTAATCGTGGTAAATAATCATTGGACACCCACTTTTTTTTTTTTTGTAAAATGGTCAACTTTATCATTAGTGAAGCCTGGGTGCATGCTGTGTGTTGAGGGCTACTGCGTTCTCTTTTGTTAAACCATAAGAATGAGGACAGTGCGATGCAGAGACTATACAATATCACCTTAATGGGATAGTTCATCCACAAATTTTAACGCTGTTGTCTTTTGCTCACCATCACATGAAAAGATGATAATTTGAAGTAGAAAAAAGTCTCAGTGTTTTGGACCCCACTGACTTTCATTGTATGGGTAAAACTGAGGCATTTGTTTAAATATATTCTGTGTTCCACACAAGAAAAAATGTCATACATAACAGTGAGTAAATTTTTGGGGTCAAGTAGTTACTATTTCAAAATACTTTTTTTTTTTTTTTTTTTTTTTTTTTACTTAAGAAAGAAATAAAGAAAGAAAGAAAGAAAGAAAGAAAGAAAGAAAGAAAGAAAGAAAGAAAGAAAGAAAGAAAGAAAGAAAGAGACTGTTGTGGAGCTAAACAGCATTTCATGCATTACTTAAGCATGGCGCTGTACCTTTAAAACTCTTTCAGGGTGGAAAAAAACCCTCCTCGCCTGACATTGATTTCCTATTCATTTTTCCACCCGACCAAATCAACAACAAGTACACCAGGCAATCATAAAGCTGACTTACACATCCCTTTACAGCACCTTCTAAATCCATTAGCATCCCTCTAAAGCCATGCGCTTTGAAAAGCCATTCCTCTATCACTTTCATTAATGAGAATTAAAACAATACTGATGTACTTGAAGATATTAGGGAAATTACCATATGGATGGTCTGGTCAATAAGAACATTACCAAACTAGACATCCACAAAAACTGACACTACAATGTGAAGATGATGAATTACACGCAGGACAACATTAACGGCTCTTCCCATCCTCACGTATCGCCTTAACCAAAAACCTGCGTCTTGACAGGAACTGTAAAACGTGGCTTTTTCGCCTCAGCCACATGGACTATAAATTGTGCGGTCAAGGACATCCCCGGTTTTACTCTTATATGCACTTGTCCAGTGTCTTGGAAAATGAAATAAAAAGATTTATCATGCCGCCCTAAACACAGGAGAGTCTCACGACTGAGCAACTCCATCAGAATACATTTCAAGATGCTGAGAGCTGGCAGAGAGAAGCTTTAAAACTGTCCCTCCCCCGCAAGGTTACATCATCCATCAAAAATAGCATTGGACATCTTTTATTTAACCCACATTAATCTGAGTGAGATGTCTGAATGAAGTCTGATAGAGTAATTTTAGAACAAAAAATATCTACAAACATCAAGGCAGGATGAGAAATGTTGTAACACAGACTGTGGAGCAAGACTGATATTAACAGGGTCAATTATGTGCTGCACTTTTTTTCTTCTTCCTTTTTTTCCCCTACTAACTTTTCTAAAATAAATAAATGAATTGCATCACTTGAATACACATCTTCTTATGAGCATGTTTTATAATTTCTGAAAAAAAATGAATAAAGTAAAAATTAAATCTTAGAGAAGCATTATTTCTCCTATTAAGTACAATCATCTATATCTATTATTTATTTATTTATTAGAAAAAAATTACATCATCACTGCTAAAGTTTAAATTCAAAAACTGACAAATCAAGACAAGTACAGGGTAAAGAAAGAAAGAAAGAAAGAAAGAAAGAAAGAAAGACCAATTATTTATATTGCAAATCCTCATGACTGTATCAAGGTCAAGAAATCTCTTAAAACCTTTTTATGACAAGACAAGTTTACTTCAGGTTGTAAAATATCATGGTGAAAAACCTTAATGATATTTATGAAATAATAATTTAGTTTAATATATATATATATATATATATATATATATATATATATATATATATATATATATATATATATATATATATATATATAAGAAATAATAATAATAATAATAATTAGTATTATTATTATTATAAAATAGTACTTTGAAAAAGAGATGTGATATTAAAAAAAACAAAAAAAAAAAACACTCAACACACCATATGTTAACACAGCCAGAAAGCATTAACACAATTCTGACATCTTCACATGCCTTATTTTTATTTACGCCTTATTTCTTTCTCTCTTCTTCGTCATCCTTTCACTGTTGACTCTTTCTACAACTCCAATCCTTCCAGTTGACGGTGCGTCACCCCTCACACATGTCAGCGTGAAAGCCTGCTCCTATCTCCTCCACAGACCAAATGTTCATTTGTTATGAAGGTCATTGACAGAGAGCAAGAATCACCATTGAGGAGCTAACAATTTGCCATTTCAGAACACTGCTGCACTGATGACTCAACTATTAATAGACTTCCCCCTCTTATATGACTAAAGCTATTCTGCCGATTGCACAGGCCACAGAAAAGATGGAGCCTTATGTCTTTATTTCTGTCTGTTTTATCTGAGGAGAGATATCTGACATTTGGAGCAAATTAATGTGAACCTAAGCCCGACGAAAAGCGCTGCATGACAGGATATTGAAAATTAAATCACAATGTTACTGAGAGAAGGGCTTCAGATGCCTAGCTGCCCTATTCTTGAGATTTTTTTTTCCCCTTCTCCTTTTTTCCCAGCCACACTCGCATCTTTAAAAGACTGTGTTTGTACAATACCACCAACACGCTGTCACTTAAGCACGACCCTAGATTCCATTACAAGGATTCGATGTTTACAACTAAACAATAACTGTTTATTTCAAAACTCATTTACTGGCAAGCTCACTGTTGCCAGGGCATTCAGACATACGTGTCTGTATTTGTCTGAGCACACAATCATTTAGGCTTATGCTATTTTAGTCCAGCTACCAGCATTCAATTTTTTTTTCTCTCTCTCTCTTTTTTTTAAAGATCCGTGTTTCTGGAATGAAGCATAGACTTTGGAAGCCTTTATCTACAGAGGCTCAAAATCTCAAGACTAATTACAAATTAATCTGAATCTGTACATCTGAAATAAGAGGGCAATAACTCAGCGTAATAAGATCTATCTTTTATATATTTATAAATAGCTTCGCATAGCTTGGTCCGAAGAGCGAGAAGCATGACATAATTGCTTGTCGTCTACACCCATATGGGGACATTGGGGCTAGAGATTGTGAATATTAATAATTGATCATTAGCTTGATATGTGTGAGTGAGCTCAAGTTTGGCTTTCAGAGTTGACTAGCCCCATTAGGACTCGCTCCTGGGGCCACAACGACTGTGCTAGAAGGTCACCGAAGTCACTGCAGCATCTCTGGTCTGCTACCACTATTAGCACAAAAGCGTTTTAAGCGTTAACTACAAGGTTAACCTTTCCATAAATCATTGTACATCAGGTTGACATAAAAAACCGCAGGGATATTTCCTAGCACAGTGACAAAAATCCTCCAAAAAATACCCCCCGCCCCACCTTCAGCCGGGGTTTGGCGTGCTCCCCCAGCAGGGGAACCTCTGGGCACCTTGACTTTTGTTAACTGCTTGTGGCACGAGCTGAGGAAATGGGTCATTAAATGAAACGAGCCAGGGCCAACCTCCCAGACTCCCAGAACTGTTTCCAATCAGATTGCTTCTTTTAACAGGAGCCAAAATCTCACACAGCATTAGCGTCATTAGAGCCACCCCATCTCCTGCCCCCATCTCTCCCGGACTACGTCTGCTCCGAAGGCACTAACATGGATCTCCTCGCTTTGGTAAAGGGCAGGCACCTTGTTGTTGGGGCAAAAGCTTCAAATGCTATCCACAGCTCACAGGCACGGCGGGATGTCAGACACTCGATTGACATCCCCTCATCTTTCTCCGTCTTTCTCTCTCTCTCTCACTTCCACCCATTCACAAGCAGGTCTTCGCAAACAAATCTTAGACACACTGAAAGCTTGCATGCCAAGGCTTTTCTGATGAAGCCCTATATTTACACACCTCAAAATAGAATTAGCCGGAGCTGCCAATCAAAGTTTAAAATATGTAACCGAGAAGCACATTATTTACGGCGCTCGAACTCGCAGCGCACTTGTTGCCTCCCTGTCTGTGTATTGCGCTTCTCCCCTTCATTCCGGGAAACAAGATAAATGAGCGACGTGCATCTCCCGCACCTGTCCCGGCATCCTGCTCCTCTCCAGGGTGATAAGGGATTTCATTAATGGCAGAGCATTTGGTCTGAAGGAAACATAATTGCCCGGCCGCTGCCGTCGCTGCCTCTGATGACGCCCTTATTTCCCATCATCCTTTGCTCTTGACTGTTAAGTGATCATCATATCAACAGAGAAGTGGGTGCAAGGTTGAGATATCGACACTCTGTGGTCATGTTGAAAAGCAAACACGGGTGTGGTGCAGAGAGAGAGAGAGTGCTGAAAGGGGAGGGGGAGAAATGGACGGATGAAGTGTGGTAACAGAATGACAGTGGATGTGAGCGATAAGATCAATCGGGAAAGATCACAGCATTCGGTAATGATTTAAGCGACCGGACCGCTCCCTCTAATAGTCCTTGATGGATAACTGTATGAGAGATACATAAAGTTTTTTTGACTTGCCATTTACACAGCATTGCACCTGAAAGCCGGGTGGAATAATAGACAGTTTAAAATGTCAGGGAACTAACTAAGAAAGAGAGACGGATCGGCCGGCGGAATCTTAATTAGGAAACCCGGCTAATGGCCCTGGCAGCTCGAGGGGGGGGTGCATGGGCGGAGGGAGGAGGGGGCAGAGGAAGTGCCGTTCTGAAACAGACAACACTTCCCGGCAATGCTTTGGTTCAATTAGCCGAGGCCTCTCCTTCTCATTTGTAGTCCTTCTTTTCCGCCGTTTCTCGCCTCGATAGGCTGACCAGTCACATTGCAAATATATATCTAGTAGCGAAGCCCATCAAGAATATGCTCTGTCTGGAAAGGCATGTATAGGATTTACCTATCTGTCCCAGAGCAGACCTGCGGGTTGAGCTGAAGCCAGCAGCACATGATTGTGTTAATTAATCTGCCATTGTAAGCAGGGGGAACAGCTGCAGAGGCTCTCGTGGATGCGTTGTCAAAGCAAAACAATGCCGTGTTAAGCTTCCCCCACTGAATCTTCCCATTACAAAAGCGGCTCCAACAAAGGGGCTAAATTCATAAAACCCACAGATCAATTTTTACCAGCACTAATGTCTGACCTTTAAAGGGAAAAGGGTTTTAACATGCTTAATTTCGGCTTGAAATATGGTCAGATATGTGATACCTAGGATTTGGGCCAATTCCCTGGGCTTTGAAAACAAACAGATTGAGAGAAAAGGGTGAGTCGAGAAAAAGGGGTTGAGAGAAAGAGAGAGAGAGAGAGGAAGGTGGGAGCTAAAGGGGTCTGATCTCTTAAACAGGGACAAACAGAAGAGCACCAGGATTCACCAGCTGAGCGCTGGTATTTTAAAACAATACGTCTAACGTGATTAGGGGGCAGCCATCGATCTCTGTTATGTGGATTTAATTTACAAGTGAGGGGGAAGGGGTGGGTGGAGGGTGAGGAAGGGCTGTGTTTGCACACAAATTCCGTGACAGAACCGGATGTATCCCTAAAAGGCGAGCGTGCAGTGTGGGTGGAGATCAGGAGGCCGTTGAAAAGCTCAGACAGGTCAAACACTGTAAAAATGATGCCCATATAGCTTTCATCATTTACTCACAAACCTGCATGGCATTTTCATCTACGCAACACAAAATAATATATTTAGGGTTTTTATTTATAAATTTTTTGTCCAAACAATGAAAACCAGTGGCATCAGCCATATGTTTTTGCATGTTCAATCATAAAAATATAATGGTTTATTCATTTGTTAAATGCCAATAAAGAATGGCATAGTTTTTTTGGTGAACTATCCTTTTAACCTTTTAATCCTTAAAAAATAAATAATAAATAAATAAAAATAAAAATAATAATAATAATAATATATATATATATATATATATATATATATATATATATATATATATATATATATATATATATATATATATATATATATATATATATATATATGTTTTTTTTTTTTTTTTTTTTTTTTTTTTTTTTTTTGCAGCCATATTATAGAAGAAACCATTTTGGTTTCCGAAAAAAACAGTTCTCAAAATAGCCATTAAGTTTAGTTGACATGATTAGATATATATATATATATATATATATATATACATACATATATATATATATATATATATATATATATATATATATAGTGTGCAAATTGTGTTAAAAAAACAGAGGGGGAGATTTCCATAGGTGGAGGTTGACCCATCTCCAGAGTAAGGCTTTAAAGTAACCTAATTTTAGTGTAATCTGTTAACAAAGCACATCATAAACCCGTCTTTTTTAGGCAAGTACCAGATAATGTGTGTCATGTCATGAAATGTTTTTAATACAACGGAAACTGTAGGCTAATTAGTGATCACAATTTAATAAAAAAAATTAGGCAGATTAATTATTAAATTTCCACAGTTATTCAAACAACAAATAAATTATATAAAGTGAGCAAAGAAAATTTACAGTATCAACGGAGCTTTTAGAAACTCTGAATCAGTTAAACCATTGCGTCGCAAAATGATTCACTGAAGCACTTCAGTCAGATTACGTATCGCAAATAATTTGATTCAGATCTGGACTTCGCCACTGTTCGCGGATCGTAGACAAGAGGGGGGAAATACCACCCCCCCAGCAAATCGCACTCTGTATGTGTATGTTATGTCAACTAAAACAAATTTGTTGAAACTTTTGGAGTATGCTATATATCAACTTAAACAGGACATTATCTTCTGATTTAAACAATACCAGTTCAGTCATTTATCTTATTAAATGACTTTAGTTATTAATCAAATAAATCAAATTATAATTTGGTCAGTGGTCATGTAGATTTTACAGCTGACCATGTGTTACAACCATACAAAGTCTCCACTACTCCTGTAACAGAAACATGACTAAGTGCTGGATTCAGAGCACTGCAAAAAAATAAAAATAAAATAATAAATAAATAATTAAATAAAAAGGAGCTGTGCATGCATTAATGTACCTTTTTTCACTCATCATTAGGAGATCATTTCAGGAAAGGTTGTGTTAGGGCCAGATAAACAGAATGACATACATGAAAAAAGTACACTGAGAGCGAGAGACATTACATATGTGTGTATGGCGGGAGGAATGAGGACTCCGTGGGCTATTTCTGTCAGGGACACCGAAGGGGTTAGACAAACAAAGTGTTTGAGGGGAAGATTGTGGCGAGATTCTCTGGAAGCTCTGTAGGGGGGAAAGATGGCACTCTGCTGCTTTCTGGTTTCCAAAGAGATGGGGATACAACGCAAAAAAACTCATGGTGCTCCCTGGACCTCAACCCACTCTGCAGTGGGAGACCGTCTGTTTCTGCAAAGCTCCTCCAAAAAGCCCACCAAGTGTGTCCTGCTTTTAAAGGGATAATACTTCATAGAGAAAGTCTGATGGCGATGCTATCGCTTTAACCGACCTGCTCTCAAGGTTTAGTGTGGCAAGAGGGTGAACCTGTTCAAGAAGGTTAAACTGATGTAGACGTGGCTGTAACATTAGATCTCTTGTGCAACTATCAGTATAACGGAATTCATTACGATTTAATTTCATATTTCCATATTGCTTTGTTTGAAATTGCAATTAAATGAAATATAAAAAAAAAAGAGCTATTCAAATGGAGCCAACAAGTATTCAAATTTAGATAACGGCTGTTTGATGTTGCTACAGTGAATTCTTAACTAAACACTGATATTTGTCTCCCCGCGTAAGTGAGAAACAATACTAGTGAACAGTGGCTGATAAATGAAAGCAGAATGTGCGGCAGCTCTTGTGAGTGTGTGAGCTTGGCAGAGACACACTAAAGGGAAATTTTTCTGAAGGCTTGCAGATGGAGAACGGTGACATGGTGTGAACACGCGTCTCCAAAGTGTCGCTCGCTCACGCATCTCACCTGTCCGCCACGCTGCATCACAGAGAGCCATCAGATGTTCAACTTACCGCTACAATAAGCATGAGATAAGAAAAGCCTGTCTGTTAGCGCTAACGGCACGCCATACTTTTCAACACTGTTAGCTACGTTTAGGCAACGTTGGGCAACCTTTCGGCAATGATTCATTATCGTATCTCGTGTGAAGAGGATGGAGATTTGACATCGGGACGGTGTGCTCCGTGTGCAGAAGAATGGTTTTTTTTTGTTACAATGCTAGCTGTCAGAAATATTTGGAATGAGGATGCGTCGACTTAAGATTCCTGCCTACATCCATTTAGTTGTTGATGGTGCTGGTGTCTTACTGTGCTGAGCCTTGCAGGGTGTAAAAATAAAACTTTATGGAAATAGACATGCATTGACATAGTGCCATGTTCAGACTGCGAGCAGCTTGTGTCTCATGAACATAATCCAGAAATGTCCTCCAAACTTTTTATCTTTCTAAAGTTCAAGTTGCTCCTCTTCATCCCCTCTTCTTCTTGTTCTGCACCACAATAGACTAAACTGGTCTTCTCGAGCCCTGCTAGATACCCATGAAATGTGAGGATCAGAGAGGCAGAGATGAAGACGAAACGAGTGAAAACCAGCTTTGACATTCTTTCCTGAATCCTCATCTCTGAGTCTTACAGGAAATACCTGTTTCTGGCAGAGGAAGTGCTTCAGTGGCAAGATTACACCTCACCTGCACCCGCAGCCAGGAGAGGTGGCATTTGGGCGATCCGTCCCCAGTGAGGGGCTCGCAGGGGCTCAGCCACGGTTTAGCCACGCTGAGGGAGCGTGAAGGCAAAACCAGAGCTAAACCTGCGTCCTGAGGGGAACGACGGCACAACTTTGCACGCAAGAGGCCTGCATGGTGTCGAATGAATCTCTAAGCCTGCGGTACTAAATCATGAGCTGATATTGTTTTTTCTTATTTTGTTATCTGTAATATGTCAAATCTGTCACAATGCCCAGAGTCTGTTCACAACATCACATCTTTTCCATAACGTCTCGAGTGAGAATCCCCAGGGAAAAGTTTGCTGAATCGTAAAAAGGATATTATGCGCTTTGGAGAGAATGAAGGGACATGTGATGGAAGCCAAATGCAGACTGATACGAGCACCTTTAGCAATATAACAACATACAGGAAACTTGTTTAAAGAGATAGTTCACCTAAAATGTTGTCATCGTTTACTCGCCATCATATTGTTCCAAACCTGTTTGACTTTCTTTGTTCTGTGGAACACAAAAGAAGAACTGCTTTTGTCCGTACAGTGAGAGTCAAATCCAAAAGAACACTGAACCCCATTGACTTTCGATGTATGTGGGAGGAGAAAAATAAAATTAAATAAAAAAACAATAGATTTTTTTTTTTATAAATAATGAAAGAATATTGGGTTACACTTTATTTTAAGGTCTCATTTTTATAGTGTAATTCTACATTAAAGTACTGAGTAATATTAATTAACTACATGTACTTACTATATGGTTAGGGTTAGGATTCGGTTTAGGGTTACTTGCATGTAATTATGCATAACTAAGTGCTATCATTATAGTAAGTACATGTAACATGTGTAACAAGGACACCTCAAGATAAAGTGTTACCCGATATTTCTTTTTGTATGAATTCTGAAAAGACAGCAAAAATGTAATGTAATGTAATGTAATGTAATGTAATGGAGAGGAGAGGACAGGACAGGACAGGACAGGACAGGACAGGACAGGACAGGACAGGACAGACAGAACAGAAGCTTTTTGTTTTGTTTTGGATTTTCTTTAATTTCAAAAAGAAAAGAAAAGAAAAGAAAAGAAAAGAAAAGAAAAGAAAAGAAAAGAAAAGAAAAGATGAAAAGGAAATCTAAAATAGGATGCAAAGTAAAATTCCGACGGCCTTGGTAAACACGAAAGCAAGTTTAAATGATTGTGAAGGTGTGAGGTTAATGATGCCCATGTGTTCCCTCGTGTTTGGTAGAGAGCAGGAAAATCACAGATGTAAGGTTTTGCACTGTTCTTTAGTTCATCTACCGTGAATTAAGAGTGTTTGCTAGTTTGTAAACAAACTGTGCTAACAGCTCTTTTCACATGAAAGTTAAACTCAAATAACATATGTTCTTAACAAAAACAATAGGTGTTAACCATCTAAATTGCAACTGGGGTAGATCTTACACAAACAAACACCGAGCTTTGTTTCCAAGACAACTAAAACAATGCGAATCCTGTGGCATGCTCGATGCTGCCACTTCTAGCTTGCTGTGCGTGAAGCGCCGTTACCGAGACTGTGGGAGTCTGCGAGCAAACGGCATCCTTTGTGGCAAGCTGCATTCGGTCAAACCAATAAAAAAAAAGCATGTACTGAAGGGGAATCAGACTAGTTCCCTATGTAGTACGAACAACTGAACTTTCGCTTTGCCTAGTATTATTTTCTTCTCCCTTTTTAATCTCTCCGGTTCTCTCTCTCCTTCTTCTTGTTGTATTCCCGAGCAGCAAAATGAATTCAACTCCAAACCTAATTAATCCACAAAGGTTTCATGTCTTAATCCCCAAAGTCAAGGGGGTTATTGTCCTCACAAATGAGGTCAATGTTTCTCCCGGTGGAAATACAGGAACAGCAGTGAGACTGATAGAGACGAAAGAAAAGAGAATAAGAGTGAGAAAGCCAGAGTGCTCTCTTGGTGAAACTTACAGTAGGAGTTCTGAAGAGGGTGACAAGGGCTACACAAATAGGGTTAGAGGTGCTGGATTGTGTTTTTAATCATCTCAGTTTGGCCCAGAAACTATTTAAGATGAAGGATAGTGACCAAAAAACTCAATCATTCAATCATTTCAATTACCTTTATACGCAATACGTCAGTTTTAAACAGATGACACTATGAGTGCTGTGATTACAAAGTTAGAATTAGCAGCATAGATCAATTAGAAAATTTAACTTTACTCTCTAATGCAAATGCTTAGAGATGAATATGCAAAACAACAAAATGGAGAGTTCACGACCTCCTCTATCAAGGAAAACATAAAGACCAGTGAGGAACCAAGCGGAACCATCTGCTATCGAATGCTAAGTATGATACAGTAAAGAAAGAGGCTAACAATAAAAAGATAAGAAATGAAACATAACATAAAGGCACAGTTTCAAATTGGTGGAAAAAATGAAAAAGGACCACCACAGGCAGAACAAAGAGCTGCTTCTTCTACCCACACTGGTTGCAGTGAAGAGGGGGCTCTGTATGAACCCAACATACAACACAGGCTCATTAGCAGGAGCTCCGCTGTTTATGATTACCCATAATTACCAGCACTCGAACGAGACCTAAGAAAAAAAAAAAAGTAGAGGAAGGAAGAGAGAAAAAAAAGCTAAAGAGAGAAAAACAATGTGACTGTAGCCTTGTTACAGGCATTTTCATTTCAAAGTTCTTTTAAGCTGAAGAAATGAAAGCGGTTTACATTGTCATCCCTACCGCTGTGCTTGACACTTTAGGTTTAAACTGACAGTGGGAATTAAAATCTGTAAATGGCTTTTATTTTTGATGCACAATGTATGAATCAGCTGTCAAACTCAGTGTTTGTTGATTTTTATCGGGAGGGTTATTACATTTTGAGAATGTGACAATTAAAAAGCCCTCGATCATTCCATAACTTTGCCTCAGGGTGCTAATCTACAGAGTAGGAGTAGAGAGAGAAGGAGGCACATACGCTGTGGTGTAAAACTGATTCCAAATCAATCGCAAAAAAAACAAACAAACAGGCCTTTTAAAACACACATTGTTTATGCAGATTTGATCAAAAACAAAAAATGAAAAGATGGATTTTGACAGCAGATATACGCTGACGTGCAGCTGGGAGTAGTGTGATGGTTGAATGCGGTTATAATGGGAGCGGGTCTCAGGTTAGCCTCAGGCCACTGGAGCGCTGCAGGATTGGACATAACTGGATAATGACACAGGACACAACAGATCAAGACGCCTGTGCACTAAATTGAGTGTGTTTTCACAGACAGGTCACATCGCCGCTACCTGCTGCCGCCACAGCTGTGAAAGAGAGAAAAAAAGTCTGATATCTGTTTCTCCTCTCCGATTGCAGAGGATATACAGAGGAGAAAAAAGATTTAAAGGGGAAAAAGGCACAATTGTTTATTGATTTTATAATAGGCTTAATGCCAGAGAAATAAAGTGGAGGTCAGTAAGAGAGCTCAAATGTGAGGAAATGACATGACAAACACCAGCCACACTTCTACCCTGACAAAACATTCTTTCTTTCTCTTTTCCATTCTTTTTTCTTCTTTCCCCTCTTTCTTCCTTGTTCTTTCATTTTCATTTCCTTCCTTCCTTCGTTCCTCCTTTTTCTTATTTTTTACTTCCTTTTTCTTTTTTCCTTATTCTTTTTCCTTAGTCATATTCATTTGTTTTTTCTTGCATTCTTATTTATTCATCTTCCTTCCTTCCTTCCTTATTCTTTTTCCATTTTCATTCTTTCCTCTTTTTCCTTGCTTATTTTTCTTTCCTCACTTTTTATCTTCTCACTATTTCCTTCCTTGTTCTTTTACTTAATGTTTCCTTTCCTGATCTTTTATTCATTTTTTATCTTTCCCCTCCATCTTTCTTTCTATCTTTCTTTATTTCTCTTTCTGTCTTTCTTTCTTTCTTCCTCCTTTCCTCCCTTGTTTTTTTGGTTCCTTTATTTCTTTCCTTCTTGCTGGTTGTTTTTTTTTCTTTTTTTCTTGCTCTTTTTTTCTCTTCCTTATTGTATTCCTTTCTTCCTTTTTTCTATTTTTTTTTTACTTCTTCACCTTCTTTTTCTCCTACCTTCCTTCCTTTATTCTTCACTCCTTTTTCCTTCCTTCTTATTTCTCAAATTTCAAATGTATTTTTCCCGGTTTTCTGTCCTTTTCTTCCTTTCATTTTCTTCCTTTATTGCTTTTCCATTCATCCTTCCATTCTACCTACCTTCCTTTCTTTCTCATTCCTTTTCTTTATTTCCTTCTGTCCTTTCCTACATTCTTTCTTATTTATTTTTTTCTCCTTTCACAGATATGTTCATCACTCCTGTACTCTTTTAATAGCTTTAGGAATGATCCCTCTAGACATTTAAGGCACTTTAAGAACAATATCATATATCTAAGCTGTTTGCGCTGAGAGACATAAAAGGAAACCTGATCGTATTTTCCAGTGTGTGAGCTATAATTTTACAGTTTGTGGCTGTATGTATCAGAGTGTCAAAACATTACATGTGAATTTGAGTCATTCTGTGTAGTAAAAGTCAAGGCAACAAAAGGTAAATAAAGATAATATCTAAATTATATATAATTCCAAAAGTCAACTACACCTCAATCACAAGTGATTGCAGAAAATGGGAAGGATTCTAAAGACAGGGTCATTTCTTGAACTGAAGTGCCCTTTAATGTTAGGGCACAACAAAGCCCTGATCAGATTCTCCTATGATGGAGGAGCGGCATGATGCTGTGTGTGTGTGTGTGTGTGTGTGTGTGTGTGTGTGTGTGTGTGTGTGTGTGTGTGTGTGTGTGTTTGAGCGTAGATCAGTGTGTATGCGTATGGCCTGATATATGGATGATAACACTAATTAGCTCATTTTGTTTGGGGCACAACACTCATTAAAAACCCAGTGGGACCATTAACGTTACCGTCCCTCCAAAATGCTGCAACCGCCATATTAATCTCCCCAGCTTTCACTCCTAATGGCGACCGCTTCAGGTTGGGTTGTGGAATAAAATAAATAAGCGAAATAAAGAAATATTTCCGAGTGTACATTTCTTGCATTTCTCTTTCCTTCTGCAAGAGACACCCCCTCCTTTCACCGTCAATTAAAATCCATTAATAGTGAAATTCACAGACACATTCTCTAACAGCACCAATTACTCTATGTACCTTCTGCTCAAGGCTAAACTCCGAAACGGTGTACGCATAAGGATGCGGGATTCATCCGCGCCGCTTTTGACAGTGTTTTCAGCCTTACGCAGTAATGTACCCATAATTCCAGTGCTTCGCTGCAGCTTGCGCTGCCATAAGGCACCACTTACGGCAAGACAGCGGAGTCTGATATCTCAGGCCTGTTAGGATTAGGAGAGTAGACGTAGCATCCTGCTAATAGACCAAACGCGGAAGCCGAACTCTCGAGGGTCAGTCACGCGGAATCTTTAATGTGTCTGCTTTTCGCACCATTTTTCAAACACCACAACCTGTTTAGGGATTTTCGTTCAGCTGCGCTTTGCGCGAGACCCACGATGCGAGCTATCACAAATCAAGTCACAGTGCATGGCAAGCATCCATTCTTAAATGCCTTCCAGAAACGTGCTCTCCCCTTTCGGCCAGCGAAGAGGAAGCGGCAGTTCACACTAACCGCGAACCCGCTCCTCGACCAAGTCGGGTCTAGATGGAGGAGGGTGAAAAGGCTAATATTCTCCATCTCCAAGCTGGATATTAGGAGTGTTGATGAGATCTATGAGTTTGCCATTTGCCCGTGGAGCGGCGAGGCTGCGGCAGAGCCGGGTACCATATGGCTGGTGAGAGATTTCCTCCCTCTTTTCCCCCTCTCTGCGCCTGACAGCTGGATGCCTGCTAACAGGGGACGAGGAGCTTGGCAGCTGCAAGCTGAGAGCAATGCTTTGATGCCGTGCCGCGCAACTAACGCAAACTTTCTACAGGTAGGTGAGGGGAGGATAAGACGTATAGACGGCGAGTGTGAGAAAGGGGCAAGAGGGAGATGGTGTGCCAAGAGAACGGGGAGGAGTGAAAATGCTTCTGGGAGCACATTAAAACGTACACCTGGCAAGTACAAAAGTGAGAGAGCTGCTTTTTTATATTTTTTCTCTTCTTTTTCTTTGAGTCAAAGGGGCTTTCATCATCTGAAAAAAGCTTCCTTTGGAAACAATGATGCAGGTATGAGGATGTTTTGAAGAGAATGAATAAAACACTTCATCTCCTCTTTTGCTGTTTTAATCAATGCAGAATAAAAGGCAGCTGGTAGAACATCGAATTTCACACGATAGAGAAGCTCTACGTAGACATCTGAATTGCTAGATTAAAGAGCGAATGCAATGGTGTTTTTTTTTTTGGGAAGGGTGGTGATGATTCAAGTGTCTCTGTGTGGAAGGAAATGGATAGCTCCACCATGCTGATGAGTCAAATGTCCCTCCTTTGGGGGAGCTTGTCAGCCCTCTCCTGTGAGAATGGAGAGGGGTAAAGCATAGACATACTCCAGTGAAGATGCCACAGTGCCCTCCACTCCAGATCAAATAACTCACCTCTTATTAATCACGAACCGCTCACTATGAACAGGAGGTAGTCATCTTCAAAGTGCCACTTATTGTCACTGTCAGCGGTCACAAAACAATGTGGTGGCCTGCTTTAGTTTGTGAGAAACTAAACTAAACTACTCTGGAACATTAAGTATCTAAAAATGTGGGATGAACACTGCAGAATCGAGGGGAAAATCCTTCACTAGACAACAAGAAGGCACAGATTGGCTGCTGTCAAGTAGTCCAGGTGGTTGTGGCATATTGGTGTTGGTTAAGAAGAGTCCCAAACCTGTGCTTTTTCTAGAAGAGTGCTAAACATAGAAAATACTTCATTTAGTCCTTCATTCATAGTCAGTTCCACATTCATTCAAACTTTACTTGAGAATAAAGACAGGAGAGGTGTTAAAAAAACAAACAAACAATAAAAAATACCTAATTATTATATTATAACAAGTCATTTTTAAGGGTTAGATCAAATAAAAATGTCACTTTAAGGTAATTATGGCACAATTTCATTTTTACAGTGTATAAACAAATCTAATAATAATAAAAAAATACCATTGTTAGTGAAACCTAATTTGTCAGTATGATGTAGACAGTTTAAATTACATTTTTGACTTAATTTACATGTAACCACATGAAGCTAATTTTCTAGGTTACCTTAAAAAAACACTTTTTTAGCAGACAGTAGGGGAAAAAAAATTCAACAGTTTGACTGTTGCTTAAAGATGAAATTCACCATATCCATTTTAGAAATGCATGTCTTGGAATTTTTATTTTTTATTTTGACCCTGTAATGTCAGATACATCAATCTTCCTGAACAACCGCTAGTCAAGTCACTGTCCGACTTTTTTTTTTTTTTTTTTGCAAAATCTCTCTAGATATTTTGTAATTTAGCACTGAAGTACTATAATAAGTTAATTTGTTTTAACTCCATCAAATACATCCTTTAAGTAATTTGGCTTTGCTTTAATAACCTGGCGGAAGAGTATGCAAACAGCATGATGCAATCCGCACACGTCCTAATGGAATGTGAACAACAATGAGAACTAAAGTTTTTCAGAGAGCAAGAAAAAGAGAGGAAACTGATATACTACAGTCAGATGCAATAATAATAATAAAAAAAAAAACTTATTATTATTACATATACAAGTGTGATGTATATTTCCTCCCATTTTTCAGTCCCGTTTTTCCTCCGTTGTTTTCGCGTTTCTTTCACATATACCCTCTACACTCCCTCGTTCACTTTCATTATTTTAGACATTCATGAGCTTTCCTTCCTCATAACACATACAGTGTTTTCACTCATTTAGAACTGCATTCATTTTCACCCCTGCCTCACTTCCACCATGTGTTCATCTCTCTCTCACTGTAGTTACTCTACAGCAGACAGGACGGCTTCGCTGGGGCTGCTCTCTCTTGCCCCTGCCTGCCAGTACAGGGGTCTGTTGGGGGAGAGGTTTGCCCAACCAGAGCAGTATGTCATTCTGGATCTTTATTTCCCCGAGTTGCATTACCATCCCAATCTTTTGCCTTCATAATCTCAGCGTTCGGCGTTCGGCTCCAAGAAGCGTATGACTGATTTTTTAATTCCCTCCAAGCGCCGTGTTTCTTTCCTTCTGTTTCTCCATCCCCTCGCTCTCTTGTTCTTTATCCCTGTTTCTTCCTCTCTAATTTCATCGTGTGGCGTAGCTGTCTCTTTCAATCTTTCTCTTTAGGCTTTATTAGCGTGATCTGACCATCATTTGCTCGTCTCGGCCCTCCCAACCATCCCTGCGTTTCATCGCAGCCACACTTTTTCTTTAGCATGTTACCTCTCTCTTTCTCTCTCATGCCAGCCCTCCCTTCTTTCCCTCCATCTCTCTCTCTCTCTCTCTCTCCAGGCCCCCTGTTGCTGCCTGCTACCAGAGCCGTGGTGTGGAGTTTGGCTGAAGCCGAGAGGAGCAGCTGGGCCAGGCTAACGGGGAATGATAATGACCTCAGAAATCTGCTCCTCGCTCCACAACAATAGGGTGCTCAGTCTAGTGGAAAATTGTGTTCATCAGCTAGCTCTGCTCACTTACTAATTGACATTGCCAAATATTTTAAGAACAATTGGAATGCACAGGCTAAAAAAAAAGAAAAAGAAAGAAAGAAAAAGAGAGAAAATGAAGATCTTAATCCATGGACTTTTTTTTTGCCAGTTTTCTTTTTTTTTTTTTTACCCTTCTTTCGCCTTTGATTAGAAGATAACTATCGCTAAAATGAAGATGGGGGGTGCGGAGAAGAAGAGGCAAACTTTTCATGTCATTATCTGCCTCATGTCAGTGCCGTGATGTTGACACAAAGGCTTTTTTATGTGGCCTGTCAATGGGGTTAGGAGGGAGAGAGGGAAAGACGAGGGGAGAGATACTCATCAGTGCATGATGAATGCCCGTAAAGCCCCCCCCCCCATCCCACCACAGCATGGCTGGGACTTTGACACATGTGTCTTTCTCTCTAAATACTGCCTTTAATCTACATAATGTTCCTGCTTTACACCTCTGTAACTTGTGTTTACGCAACTGTGCGAGAGAAAGACGGATAAACGAGAGAAAGAGAGAGTGAGACAGCAAGAAGGGGAGGCAAATGGAGGAGGAGGATTCTTCTGTCATGGTATCATATGGCTGGTCCTCCATATTTAATGAGACAAAGGTCAATGTATTCACTTGCTCTTTCACACGGGAGGCACCCCAATCATGCCAAAGTTAACTTGTTCAAACAAAGCGCCCTCCCACCCAGATATGCCATTTGTATGCACTGGTTTGAGAGAGAGAAACAGAGAGAGAGAGAGAGAGAGGCGGTTTCATTCCAGAGGAATTCAGCTCTGACAGAGTAAGACAGCTGTCGCCCTCCGCTCACAAAAACCGCAGCACCATGCAACCTTTCAGAAAAAAAAAAAAAACTTTTTGTTTTCTCCAGTAAAGAATGTGATTGTCAATAATGACACTTCGCATCTACTTTAGTGCGTACTAATTCAAAACTCTTCAATTTAAGAAATGAAAAGTGATTTTTTTTCCTTCCTGTTTTCCTCAGCAGCCTGATGATGATATTTTCATATGCCTCAGTCAAGATTGCTCTTTTTTTTTTCTCTAACAAGTACATTTAATAGTATACAAGACCTCATTATCTCATTTAAAGTGAAGACACCTTTCCAGTCGGCTGAAAGACGTCGTATTGATGCATTTAAAATATTAATATTCAAACTCTCTGCCTCCCCACAGTACGACAGCCTTCTGTTGGGGAAAGATAAATATTATGTTTTAATTATAAAAACATAAAACAGAAAATGAAGAGACTGATGAAAAAGCACGGCCCTGCCAAAGAGGCTTGTATGCAAAGGTAAGCAATGTTTTGGCAAAGACACGGAATTAAAATCTGGTATACTGCATGCGGCTTATGCACCCTCTCTCTCTCTCTCTCCCTCTCTCTTCTTTTCTTTCTCTCTTTCTCCGAGCAGTACATAGCTCGCCGTTGTCTCCATAACCAAGCGGGGAATCCTAACAGGATCATTAAGACATAAAACAGACTGATAAATGTTTCATAAGGACTGCCCGTTGATAGCCTCACGGGGTACGGTGAGCACAGAGAGACGACACTCACGGAAGCTCTTTCATATACACTTCGGAATACAACTGGAATTTTAAATATAGTTGAAAAAAAGCAATGCTAATTCCCACTATGTGTAATATTTACAAATTGAGAGAAAGGGAGGAAAAAGGCAAGAAAAGGCAAGCCAGAGTATAACAAGGGAAAGAGAGAAAAAGTGAGCATGCGAAACAGAGAAATCAAATGAGCTGCTGCTAAAGGGAAATAAATTGCCCTTTTATTGTTCAAGCGTGCACAAAAATACTAAGTCTACATTTATCTAAGACACGTCAATCAACAGAGCACACTGACAATTAACACGCTGAATAGAACTTTTATCATTTAAAGACGCCAGAGTCCTGACCCACTGTACTGAAATAAAGCAGTATAATAACATTTTTCTCACACACCATGACATTTTTTTTAATTATTACACTTCAAAAAGAGATGACAGATTTAAGAGAAAGAACACTGAGCTGCAGAATATGCATAGGAAGACTGAATGCAACATTTAAACAAAATAAGAGAAGTGTGGAAAAAAAAAAAAGTGTGAGAGAGAAATGCATGCTGGGTGAGAGGGCAGAGGGCGCGAACTTTAATGAAGGTGAATGATAGGAATAAACACTGACATAATTCTTCCAAGGTCTACAGTTCCTAATTAGCACTTGAGAGAGAAATGTAGTCTGTCCTCATTTTAAAGATTTGGGAGAGCAAAAGAGAAAATTAAAGACAGAGAAAGAGAGAGTAGGAGGAGGAGGACAGAGAGAATATGATAGAGATGCCGTTAATGATAAGGAATACTCTTTTTGTCTCATAAAAGCTTCATTTCATGTCATTTCAACTTATTTTCAGTCACAACAGGCTTCAGATCAGATGTGTGGACATTTAGAAGTACAATCTCAAATATAATGAGTTCCTGACCACTCAAACATACATAAGTTTGCGAACTAAAAACTAAATTCGACCGAACTTGAGCAGCATAATTTCTCCTTCTCTAAACTGAACAAGTAACGCAATAAACATCTGAATGAAACTGATGCCATAGGTCAGAAAGGATGAACAGGTCTGCGTCTCTGTGGATAGTCGTGCATTTTGCATAGCAGTTTGGGTTATTTCGACTTTAATTACACCACAATTTCATTGTACAGCAAGTCTGCATATGTAATTACACCAATTTGTAATTGTGTAATTAGATGAATATCCATGCTTTATAACCTAAGGCATCCATTGGCAAATCCAATTTCAATTTGTATGGAGCAAGTGTTTCGCCCAAAACAGCGGCAAGATGTAAAGACCTGGGGATATACTGATAATCCTTGCCATGTTAAAATGCTCTTCCTCTTAACAATATTTAGACATGGGGGATTCTCAACTGGAGGAAAAAGACAAGGCAGGTTTGAAGCCTTAAGCAACAGAGATCCGGCAGTAGAAAGACAAAATGCTTTTTCACTTGGTTTTCTCAAGTTAATAGTACATGAATCGTGTTCAAGAATGCCTTGAAATAAAAACAAGGTAGGAATATGATCCTTTATAAGCAACCATAGGTGCCACATAGGGCCAGATATGAGAAATGTCAGTATACTAACTTTATAAATACACACCGTAACATAATGCTTTTTGAAGTAGTAAATAAAACTTGTATGTTTTACAACACCGTTTCAGTTTGTAGTTTCAGTATTAGTATAGCAGTGTAGTATTTGTTTTACCATCAGACCATATTCAGTGTCAAGCTATGTAACATTTAATCTATATATATGGTGTGTGTGCGTGTGTGTGTGTGTGATGTGTTTTGCCATTCATTGTATGCTTATTTTAAAGACTTCCTTCTCTCTCTCTCTCTCTCTCTCTCTCTCTCTCTCTCTCTCTCTCTCTCTCTCTCTCAGCTGTCAGTCAAAGTCCCACAATAATGAATTCAGAAACACTATCAGGAATGAACCCCCCTTGTTTATGAAGCCCAATTCAGACTGCGGAATCTGAAATAACAATAGATCCCCTCCTCAGTCAAGCCAATCTTGTAATGGTAATAAGAAATAAAAGAGAATAGGGAAAAATGTAATAAACTAAAAAGAGAGAGAGAGAGAGAGAGAGAGAGAGAGAAGGAAAGAGGTGGAAGAGATGTACAGAGGCTGGAAATTCTATTGCACAAGAAGCATATTAAGGTTGATTATTGAGAGGAGAGGAGAAAGGCCTTTAAAGGACATTTCTGAGGCAACTTTTTTTTCCCTTTTTTATCTGTCTCTCTCTGTGTTTAAACAAGTGCAGTGTCAAAGACAAAAGCGATTGTGTCGACCTTCTTTCACAGTTGAGATGTTATTGTTGATTACTGTAATTCAAGTTTAACTCAAAATTGCAGTGGGTAGATGGTTTAGAGGTTGGGTGAGCTTGCTGAAGGGAGACGGCAGATGAATCTGCCGTACGTTTAAGACAGGGTAAAGAAAAAAGGAAATAAAATCAACACATGATAAAGGAAGTCTGTTCTCTTTGGGTTAGAGGAACGTGCAAGATATTAAAAGTAAAACAGAGGTATGACATGCCACATCCTGTTGCATATTACATAAACATACACCCTTCCTCCCCCCAAAAATGAAAACAAAAAACACACATACTATATATATATATTTGCATGGTTTATCCTTGCTAATTAAAAGAAATGAAACCATCTTGATGAGAAAAGAAATATTTAAACAAATGCTGGGCTAATAAAGATATGCTGCATTAAACATTAAAGCACCAGTAGGTAAACAGACAGTGCAACACTTCTTTCCCTGTACATCACACCTTTAGTTTGTAAGGGTTTGTAAAGTACATGTTTTGTGTCATAGACTGAAAGCACAGCCCCCTGAGCATATGCATGCATACTTTCAAATAAGTCTGTCAGAGAATCTGCCAAACAGCCTGCCCCTTACTATGGCATCATTCCCCCATAAACACACGCACCTCCCTGTGCTTGCAAGCAAAGAGACCTGAAGGTCAATCTCAAGACAAGAGGGGGGGCTGGCATTATGCCTGCTGCACAGTGAGAGCTCCCTGCCTGCTCCAACTGAGCTGGGCAGCGACGTGGGATTTCAGCTGGTGATCACACTCTACCTTGACACTACCTCACACGCACAGGGAAGAGGGGGGAGGGAAGGAGGGAGTGGGAATATATATGAAAAAAAAATAAAATAAAAAATGTGTAGGACTATATAGTGGGCATTACAAGTACAATTATGAGAAAATTGACATCAAAACACCCAGATGCTAGAAAACTGTGCAAACCGGAATGGAATCTACAGAGCTACAGAGTTTTAGGCCACAAAGTTCAGAAGCTGTAAACTGATTATACTGTAGGTTCAACAATCACTCACTTTACGAGCTCAGCTACCTCTGGGAGGGGGGCAAAAAAGAAGTCAGACTCAAGAATCATGTGAGAGGATGTTTGGACTTTGCCAAGATTTCCAGCCAAAAAATGTAAAACAATATGTGAGGCATGAATGTAACACTGCCCACACCTCAAAAACACCATAACTAGTGAAGTACGGTAGCGGTAGCATCATGCTGTGAAACTGCTGTAGGCATTGAGTGTCTTGTTAAAATATAAGTAGCAGAGGATGGGCCACAATATCGGGAAATTCTGCAAGGGAACCTGTTTCAGCCTGCTAAAAATACTTGGTTGAGAGTTAATCTTTCAGCAAGATGAAATTATCCAAAACATATGGCCACACAGAGAATCTGTAAATGTATTAATAAATATTTTATATTTTATTTTATTTTATATTATATTATATTATATTATATTATATTATAATATTATATTATATTATATTATATTATATTATTTATGCATTTTTAAAATAATAACAGTTTTCAAAAATGTCCATAAATGCTATCAGACAAGCTGGAGGAAACCTCAGACAGAAAGAGAGAGAATAGATTATAGCAAAAGAGCATGCAAATAGTAAGATGGTAAAAGAGAGAGAGAAAAAATAAGTAATTGTGACATTGGCAAAACATCACATAACCAATTTTTCAGATTTGTGTTTATTAAAACTGGTCTACTTATGTGCAATAAAAGCTATGAGACTGCCAAAGAATCAATAAATAAATTGTATTTTCATTCTCTGTCCCATGATTCAGTTAGTGCTTAACATTTTTATTATTAAACACTAATCACTTTAATTCCAAATACCCTGCCAATCTAACAAAAGCTTGAGAAGAGTTTGTAAAATGTCATGAGCTAAATCTCAAAGTAGTAGTAAGAGAGATGCAAACGAAAGAAAACTTCCTGCATTAAAATTCACTGGATAATTACTTCCGTAACATACCCTCCTTTCTGTTGAGGAGTGTTTAGGTTTAATAGTCTCTGTAAAGAAAATAGGTTTTATCTTCTTCTCATTTTCATTAATTCCTAATTGGGGTGGGGGTTGTCTGTTATTATTCCTTAGATTAAAATAAACATAGCCCACTGCATGTTCAAACTCATCTCACTACATGAGGGTGATAAGGACTAGGAATAAATAAACAATTTCTTCTTTGCTGTTGAAATTAAGTTGCTTAGAGCCTTAAGCTAAGCCACTTTTTTCCATGTTTTTTTTTTTTCTTTTTTTTGATGACTTAAAAGCACATTTTACCCAGCAAATGAAGTTCATTTTTTTGACCTGCTTTATATGTATATCTTTAATTAGTGTCTTGTTTAGCTTAAGCTAACTGATTTTCACATAGACGTGACCTAATTAACAGCCAGGCTGCTTAACAGTGGTGTACCACCCCAAGGAATGAGAAAGTTACCTTTAAAACTTCTGTAATCATTAGCTGCAGCTTCACTTAATCCCACTAAACATACATTTTATCTCAAAAGCTCTGAGTTCCACAGATGGGGCGGGGTCTGCTGTCCCTCTCCCTTGCAGCAGGATGTTTTAATCACTCATAACATGTCCGTACATCCACATAGGCTTTCCATTGTGAGAATGAAATATGGATGTTGTCTTTATATAGTTCATAGTTAACAGAGAATTTAATGGATGCCAAAGGATAGCCAAAGTACGGAAACCTCATTAATGAATTAGTTTAAGTTCACAGTAAATATAGACACTAACTAATCCTAAGGGTGTTTGATTTGAACAGTGACATTACTTGTCAAAATTATGCACCGAATGTGCTGCTCAAATTTACGTTAGCATTGCTACATTGCTAGGGCATTTGATCACCTACCCACCACCTAACAGCAACATCACAATCAGCCATTTTCTGTAAACTGAAAGGACTAACTGTGAAGAATACTAGAGCAAAACTGCATTCATTTCCTTTTCATTGGTTTCAGTGGTGGCTTTACTGCATAAGCTGTCTATTGTTAGCTATCTCTAAAGTCGAAAGTTAACTTTGAAAGCTTTAAAAGGCCAACTGTCACATATTCTGAAATACCTTAGCATTTCCTTTATGCAGAGAATATAGGCATCGTGCTGAGGCTTGAGGATCAGTGTCTCAATAAACTATGTATGGATCTAAAACCCTTGATATGGTCATCACACCAATTTGCATCCCACAGGTTCTTCCTCAGTTGTTCTTACCCACTGTGAAATTGCTCTGTTAGGGTTGTAATTCTGCTACTTTGGAAAGCTTCCATTAGATAATTGCTATTTAAATGTACTGATTTAACATAACTGAATCCTGTGAGCATCACACAAGTTTTATTACTGTTATGACAGAAAGTTGACCAAAAAGCATTAAGGCATTTAAATATATACAGTATGTTCAATGATATGGGCTTTATATATATATATATATATATATATATATATATATATATATATATATATATAAACTTAATTCCTAGATTTGCTTTTAAGTCACTCAAGTTGACTGATACTTTTCTTACCTGAAGATGGAGAAGAAGGGTGGGGACTGTCATCCTGCACACTGCCCGTTTGGGAGTGTCCGCCTCCAGCACCACTTTCCTCTGTCACATTGGAGGAGCCTGGGGTGGTGGATCGGCTGATGGACTGAGATTCAGGGTCGCTAGCTGAGCCACGCCTTTCATCAAGACCATGCTGGGAGCTGTCCTCTAGGGTTCGACGGTCCTTGCTGTGTACCCGGGAGTGGACCACCATCTGGTGGTAGGTTCTAAAAACTCTGCCGCAGTCGGGACATTCAGTGGCTTTCTCTTTCAGGCCAGCCAGGCTGTACTCAAGCCCTTGGCCCAGGCCCAGACCCCCATGGTGAGGCAAGAACTCACGGTGGCTATCAAAGCTTATACCCTCATCTTTCAAGGGCATCATGCCTCCACTTGTCTTCACTCCATGAAGGACATCAGGGTGTTGCTTCTGCTTGGAACCATCACTAGAGCCTAAGGTTGGGTGATCAAGCTTGTCTTTCCCAAAGTGAACAATCCCAGCTGCACTGGCAAGTTCATCTTCTTGTCCATGCCCCTCATGGTGCTGCTCTTTTGGCATGAAGGAGCGTTCCATAGCCATTCCACGTGCCATGATTTGCCAGGCTTGATAGCTGTTCAGGGGGTCCATCTCTGCCACCTTAGCTGCGGCTTGCAAGCGCTCCATACAGCTTGACTTCAGAGGGGGCACCAGGTTCAGGCAACCCAAGAGTGAGCGCTTTTCATTTTCCCCTAAGCCATGGCCCATGCTGGCCATTGGGCCCAGGAGCTTTCCAAGCATCTCCTTCTCCTTCATAGCTATACCAGCCTTGGCCAGCATCTGGTGCTGCTGTTCAGCCAGGCTTTGCTTGTCAGGTGTGAGGAAGCCACTTCGTAGACATGAAATGTAACGTGAATACAGATTGGCATGGGCTTCTTGAGCCAGGCTGCTCATGCTGTTCACAGAGGGTCCATCTTCACCAGCTCCTCCACCAACAGGGGGCTTGCTCTTGATAGCCAGCTTGTTGAGATGCACCTTCATGTGATTCTTAAGGAACCAGGGCTCCTTGAAACGGCGTCCACAGATCTGGCAGCAATGCTCGAAGGAGTCTTTGTGTTTCCGCATGTGGCCTTTCAGAAACCAAGCTTGACTGAAAACCTGGCCACAAACCTCACAGCGAAATTCATTGTTGGGCTTCTCTCCATTGCCAGCTCCTGTGCCTTGTCCCTGGGCTGATTCAGCTGTGATGTGGGTTTTCTCCACATGGGAGATGAGGTCCTCCTCCTGGGAAGCAGCAAATTCACACAGGGTACACTTGTAGGGCTTGTGGAGAATGCGAATGTGGCGCTCTAGCTCCTCACGCTTCTTAAATTTACCCTTGCAAAAAGTGCACCGAAATCCTTGGGCTGGGTTAAGGGGTTGCTCATCTTGCAGGTTGGTACCCGCAGGCTTAGGTGAAGCAGACGGCTGGCTCAGTCCATCAGGCGAGCCACCAATACTGGTTGGAGTGAGCAGGCCACAGGCAGAGCTAGGCTGTTGCTGGTTGTGACCCTGGATACCCAAGTGGGGTGGAAGAGGTTGAGAGGGTTGCAGCAAGCTGTTCCTCATTTGCTTATCACGTAGAATGGCCCTCTCTTCAAGTTCATGAAGCAGCCTGTTTTCCTCACGTACGCGACCACGGCCCTTACCAAGATTTCCCAGCTTATGGGTGCGAAGGTGGATCTTCAAGTTACCCTTTTGAGCAGCTCTGTGGTCACAATAGGGGCATTTGAAGGGCTTCTCTCCAGTGTGAGTACGCATATGAAGAGACAGGATGCTGTTGAAGCGGAAGCGCTTGCCACATAGCGGACAGGGGTATTTGCGGTTCTTGCGGGCATCATCTTCTATGTCGTTCATCTGGGACATGATTCCCAAGTTCTGCCCATTGAGAAATTGCTGCAAATCAACACGGCCATTGAGACCACTCAGGGCACCCACATCCATGTCACGGTTAAGTTGGTTGGCCAGTAAGGCCATCTGACTGCTGATTGGCTGACTAGCTAAGGCAGCGTGGGTTTTCTCATCCAGCGGGGTTGCTGCCTTTTCCTCTGGGATCTGTTGGCGACTCTGTAATTCAGGAAAGGCATGACCCAGCTGAGCAGTCAGCTGATGAAGTTTCTGACTGATTGGGTAGCGGCCATTAAGTACTGCATTGCTGAGATGGGTGTCAGCATCCGGGACCACCGAGGATACACCAAGGCACAAACTAGAGTCCTCCATCCTAAAGGACAAAAGACACAAAACAGGCATTAAGTAGACTATTCAAAAGCATAGAACAGCAGGTATGCAGTCAACACACACCTCCTTATAGCCTTAAGTCATCACTAGTAATCTTATTGTATTATCACTGTGCACAATCAACAGGAAATACTGCACAATATATCAATAAAAGTAAAATGATACGCGGAACGTCACGTACATCGTAACAAACATCCACAATAGGAATAAACGTGCAACAATTTGAACAGAACAGGTCACAGCAGACTTATCTTAACTTCACCATTGTCTGAGAACTGTTCGTGAAGAACACCCACTCTGCTCTCAGATTTCATGAAAAATAAAGACCTTTTCTCTTAGACCTTTAGAAATACTGTATAGTGTGGTGAAGGTCATATTTCCAAGTTAAATAGCATCACAGCGTCAAGTCTGTGTTAGGCATTAGCACAAACACAAAGGTGTTTCATTTTTTGCAGAAGTGGGTGAAGGGGTGGAAACAAAACAGTAGATATAGTCTTTTGTGTGGATCTACATCTCCGATTATATACTGCATTGTCTGGCAAAGGAAATCACACCATACGGCAGTTAATTCAGTTCATTCTTGAGTACCCCTTTGTGTGTCAGCAGTCTGAATATGGTGTGAGGAAATGGTTAACAACGATGACTGCACTTCAGTGACAAGTGTGAAGAAAAAAAAGAGTGAGTTCATCTCCCTCTGATTTATGAAGTACTACATGTACTCTCACACTTGGGGAGAGAAGCTGCAACTCTCAGAACTTTTTCTCAAACAGTAACACAATTTTGGAGGCAATAATTACCCAGTAAACACGGCAAGGCGCCGCATAATTAAGCTACTTGGTCCCATCCTATCAGAATCCCTCCAATTACACGCCTTAATGAAACGGAGCAATGGTATTGTCATGAAGCCGCCGCAATACTACAATTATGATATTAACAATAGCACTTAAAACCAAGGGGTTACTCCAGTAAACACAAGCCCTTATCTCACTGCTGCGACACTTGTCTTGGCGTAATTTTCCATTAAGAGGCACATTACGTTTGATGCAAATCATTTTGTGTTCACCTTCTTTTTTTCCCCCTCTCTCTGTTCTCTCACTCTTGTATGGCTTCCGATGAGAAGAAAACAACAGTTGGCGTTATTGAAAGGGTTCCCAAAGTATCAGAGGCTTCCCAGTCATTTAAAATGGCCACAGAGTGGCCCAATGAACCGTCAGCCTAAAACGAATACATGAACAGTGTCTGCTGTCATCTGGATAGCTTGTGCTTATTTAGCATGCTACTCACCATCTTAAGTAAGGATAATGATGTTGCTGCATTCCCCTGCAACTTACAGGGTCAAGCTTCAGAAACAATAAAGTGAATTTTGCTTTGGTCAACAAAATATTTTATAATATCTCATTAAGCTGATTAGTATGCTGCCTGGTAGCGGTGGCTATGTGCTTTAACACATGATTATGAATGTGAAATAAATGCACTGTGGTCATTTTAACAAAGACAATGGCAAGAGCAGGTGTTCAGGAAACTGCGTTCAGAATAATGGAGATGAGAGCTTTCTCTTCTCTCCACATTATTTGGAAACACATGCTGGTTTGTCTCTCACACATTCATCGCCTGAGGAAGGGTAACGTGTTCTGGGCCAGGAACCTACATCCTTTGGTCATTAATAAACCTTTTAAATGGTGCAGATTGACCCAGTTTACTTATTAGAGAGGGACTACCTAATGACTCAGCACCTGGGCTGCTGACACATTATATTTCACTTTTTCTCATGGCAGTATGACAGCTCCTGTACATGGTTTTCACATGACCCATTGCACAGGAAAACAAATAACTGATTTCTTTGTTGACAAGCAGTAGCAATTCCGACAACCAGTTGAAGGAACCTACTGGGCTGGTACAAAAAAGCGCATTTCTGGAGAAAAATACACAAAGGCTAAAAAACCAGCACACACACACACAGTCTGCTGTAGAAGGCAGTGGGCTTGGAGCACATATTTGCTGATGCTCTCATAAGAACTCTAATAAGGGCCGCCTGTTCTTTAGCTATTTGCTCTTCCTACGCCATGTCGGTTGAAGTCTTATCTCTCCAACATGAATAAAAACACTGAGGCCACTTCCAGTCGCTGCTAAACACACTGTGGGCTGCTGCTGAATGCCATTCCTCTTTTGTCCAGAGCTATAACTCTGAGGAATTTAAAAGAAAAAAAAGGCTGGAATCTGTATTCGAACAATACACTGTAGGTGTATTATGTATTTAAAGACTGGGTGTGTTATAAACACACTCACGCGTGTAAGCACGTGCACTGCAAATTATATGTGGCTAAGCAGTTCTGTGAGGATTTCTGATATTCAGCAAAATGTAATACAGGAGTAAATGCAAAACAAATATAAATCATGGACGGTTCGCTCTGCCAGGTCATCTAATTAAAGCAACGGTCCTCAGACAAAGTCCTAAAAGTCCTGGTTGATGTTTGGGTTTAGTGCGACGCCTTATGACTTTGGTGTTTCTTTGGGTAGCGAGTTGTTCAAATTGCTTTTGTCGACATCGCAGCAAATCCTGGCAGATATCAGACGAGGCCCTTTTTGAATGTGGCTAGCATGCCTTCTGCAATAGAAATCTATGATTTAAACGAGGCATGATGAGCAGTTGCTCATTTGGAGAGATAACTGCTTGCCCTTTTCTTCAATTTGATTTCCTTCTTTATCTTTACCATATAACAAAGGCAGATAGACAAAGGAACAATGTGAAATGAACTGACGAATCCAGTTTGTTTTTGAACATAGCCTCGCCTGACGACTGTATGCAAATTAAGTGCATTAATATGCCTTCCTTGCTCCCAAGTCATTTCATTTTTTTTTTCTGATTAAAAAGGACATTTCATATGGTTAAAGAGGTGTCACACACTCACACTCACACACTCACACACACACACACACACACACAAACATTCACTTCTGCAGAGGCAAGTATTAAGTTTAACGAAAAAGCCTGACAGAAATACACCCACAAACAATAACACACACAGTCTGCAATATTTTAAAGAGCATCTATAAATAAATTAAGAAATGAATACATTAATAAATAAATTTGATACTGGGAATACTTTAAGAGAGGCATCACTACGGAACAATTATCAGTAAAGTGCATATTTTCCACAGTATAATTAGCAGAAACTCCAAGCCAAAAGCCTTATCTCAAACGAAACAAAGTCATTAAAATCTAAATACATCTGCTCTTAAACATTGCCATGCTTAATGCATATCTGAAAATGCCTCTGAACCAAATTTGCAAAGCAGCAAGCACATTTGGGGTGGGGGCGGGTGTGGAATGTGGGGGGGCATTTTGTCAAAATGCACACACTGTCATTTTAATTCAGAAGAAATCGTAAAAAAAAATCCTATGCACAATTCGCTTCTTCATGTTTTCATGTGGTTGCTCATTTATAGCTATACCTAGAAACAAATTTTAAACACTCCACTTCGTACATCTACAGCACATTTAAGGTTTCAGCGTTCTGCCTCTCAATACATTTCTTCAGCAATGCACGTCTCTGTTATCTGCATTTGTAGGATGCCCTGCAAAGTTTCAGTGCCTATCCTTCCTCTGTTAGAAATGCTAATGCCTCACCTATTTGGATCAGTGCCATTGAGTCGTGGCCCACAGCATGTAGGCCTGACAGCAAACACGGTGGTGGCTCCTTGTCCCAGACCCCCGTCTCCCTCTTCCCCCTCCTCTCTCCCTCTCTCACTTGCTCTCTTCAGCTGGGGCAGCTAGGTTAGTCAGGAACTAGACGAAACGATCGAGTCTCAGCGGCCTGATACTACCTGTCACACGTAGTGTAACAGCAGCAGCGTGCTCTAATTAACGCGTGCACCGCCGCCGTGTCTCTTGAAAAGCCACTGAGACTTCCTTTAGTGCACTGTCACACAGGGCCCAGTGGCATGCAGTTTTACAGTCTGTGGTTAATACTGAGCCTTTCAAGCAACATGGCAAAACAACCGGATTTATGTCTTATCTTTACCTCACTTTACATCACATTCTGTTCCTTTTGCAAGCTCTGCAAACCACATCTTAATTAGAGGGTGCACATGGCAACATCGGAATGCTGTCCTTCTCTTCTTATCTTTGCTTTGTCAAGCTGGGCCATTGTTTCAACACCAGAGAGCACACAGTCTATTTATGCTTTAGCATCACATGTTATGACCATATAGCATGATCTATATATCACCATGAGAAATGCAAACACTCCAGTGCACTTTGTGATTCAAGTGGCAAATGTGATGCACTGACATTAAACAAAGGTGCATCTAAGATATTTGAACTGATTGTGGTTTCTGATAGAGCCTGCAGTTAGAATTGCAAAGTGCATGAATATGTTTTGCATTATCTGGCAGTTAGATAGCTTTCGGGAGGGCCAAGCTTTGATTTTGGAACGTCAAGGTGAACACAACTAAATTAAGGCCTCTGCAGCGACAAAATATTACATTAAACTTGAGGTACCTGTGCGCGTTCGCGTCCTTGAGCTGGTCCTCTAGTGGCTTCTCACAAATCAACATGTAGGGCAGAATCAAGGTTCCATATAAAACACACACACACACACACACGCACACACACACACACACACACACACACACACACACACATGCATACACAAGTAAACTTTAGCCTTGAGTGGACTCTGAACAAAGAGTTTTTAAGTGTACAGCTAACCTCAAAGAGGACATAAAACCCATCTAATCCTTAAATGTTCTAGATTACACAGCATGTTCAAGCCCTAAATCAAATAACACAGAGCAGATCTGGCTCTTTCGGGCTTTGCATCTTGATATAACATAATTTTGGTGTCCTTCTGCATCCTTGTTTGGGAAAAAGTATGTGTACATTTACAGAAAACGGTGTTTTCGAGGGGGGAGAAGGCAGTGGCAAGTAACTCAAACTGAAGTCAAAGTATTCACGAGTTGAAATGAAAATAAAAATATAGATCGCGAGGCCATTAGCTGCTCTGTTATTGTGAAGCTTTATCGACCAAAATCCATAGACTAATTACTATGCAGCACCTGATTAATTAATTATGAAAGAGGTCATCGTTATTGATAAATCAATCATTATTTACAGAAAGTGCAAAAGTCATTTTTATTTCCCCCGAATCATTAGCGGCCCCCGTATAAAACAAAAAAGAATGAACTCTTTGGTGTTTGCAAATGGCTGCCATATGCTGCATATTTAATGGATGGAAACAGCACTGCATGCTATGCACCTATGGGAATATGGCCAGAAATGCACAACAACAAAATCATAAACTGAAAGTGATAGTTAAAATCATTGCACGTTTATCAGCGAGGTCCGATCTGTCCTTCTCTCTCTCTCTTTCTCTGCCCGTGTTTAGTCTGTTGCAGGTGGTCTTCAGAATAGTTCTAATTAATCCAATAAAATGTGGCTTGTTTTTCTTCCTCCCAATGCTCTTTGACTGAACTGGATTATTAGTGGCTGTAATGAGGCATTAAGCAAAGGTTCCCAGCACAAGACCGAAACTGAATCAAACAGAAGAAACGCACGCAGCCTGAAAGGACGAACTCATTCTCATCCAGCAAACGGCTCGCTGCATGATGCAGGTTGTTTTCTTATCTGTGGTTAGACAGTAAGTGACCTAATTATACCTAGTTCATAGGTTGAGAAGCCACCACAGACAAATTGTTACAGTTACAAATACACACAGGTCGCATCGCCTTCCTCTCTACACAGCTCCCTTCTGTTAACTCAGCCCACAGAACTCTCTCAGTCTCTGCCGGTGTCTGTCTCGCACAATATGTCATTGAGAGCGTCTTAAGAGAACATTTCAACAGGTAGTTCAGCTTTCAGCTCATCTCTACAGATCAGTATGAGCCCTTGAAAGGATGAGCAGAGAGAAAAATGCTGCTGCTTTTATCCTGTGTGTCTGACAGGCTTGTTGGGATGCCAGGGGAGGGAAGATCAGTGGGAGACCAAAGAATTCCCACAGTTCATTGTCCTGGCCTGCTGCATCCTCATCCTCATCATCATCCAGAGCCGGCCTGAAGCTCAAAGCCTCCCTTTATGTTAAACATGTGCAGCATTATCCCGAAGACCAGCAGATGTGCTCTGTATGTGCGTGTATGTGTGTGCGAGAGAGGTACAATGGTAGTCACAGCGTGTCAAGCCTCCTGCCTGTAGATCTCAGACTGTGAGAGGGGAAAAAAGATGGATAACTGTGAGCATTTGTTAAATTGTAGAGGTGGGCTAGAGGGGGTCTGTGCATAAAAAGTGGGATAGCTACAAAGAAAAGTGCTACACTGTTCACCTCGCTCGCAAACAAAGAAAGAAGCAAAGTCAAGTGACCGGCGATGAAGACTAAAGTAGCGTAAAACATACTTCACTAAAGGTCAACACGTGGCGATTCATCTCTAAAAATTTCCCTTGTGGTTTCCGCCCACAACTATGGAGAAATTTCAATTGTGCTATTGAATACTGGCAGACACTAAAGGCTGAAAAAGAATCATTTAACCTTGTCTGACCTGAAGATCTTTTGGCAGTCCCATCAGAAACACAGGGATGTGTCTTCGTGGCAAGGCCGAGCGAGTCGTGTTCAAACCAACCGTCACGCATGACTACACCTCAGCACAGAAAGCCGAAAAACAATGAACGCAGTGTGGCGATGGGCAAAAGGGCCATCATCCAAACCTTACATCATCTTTCCTTCTGCTCAGGACAGCAACTCTGGGACAATGCTGACGGATACTACTTGAAATCGTAAAAAAAAAAAAAAAAAAAAAAAAAAATCAGGCCTCCATTGTTAGGACTGAGCGCTACACCCCTCCACCAAAACTGCCACTGTTGTGTTGTATCAAGCTCTGAACTTTTAAAGAGATAGCTGACCCAGAAATGTAAATTATGTCATCATTTACTCCCCTTCATGTCGTTCCAAACCTGTATGCTTTCTGTAGAACACGCACACACACACACACACACAATACATGTTGAAGAACGTTCTGCATGATCAAAGCTGCACTGTTTGCTTTTTAATGTGTGGACAAAAGACATTTTTCAAAATATCTTCTGTGTTTTACAGAAGAAAAAAAGTCATAACTTGGAGGTGAACTATCCCTTTAAGGACGCCAAAGAGGACCTGGGTAAATGCGATATGAAGTTGTATCACAATCACTTATTTGACTGTCTGAAGGTGACAGTCTGTTTTCTCTCGACACCCTCTCTACCTCTCAGCCGCGCCGAACAAAGATTACCTTTGTGGAAAACTTAAATGTCAATGTAACCCCCAAATAAGTGAATATCAGAAATAATTGCTGTTGCTTTTCTTCTCACACATGCTGGTTTTGTGCGTATGAGTTTTGCATAATGACTCCAACAAGGGGTGTTGTTTTGACAGGTGCTGAAATCGAGTCGAGAGGAGAGGGAGACAAGGTTCAATTTAGTTTGTGAATCTTTTAATTGTTGCATGGCTAATTAAAATAAAAGAGAAAAAGGAGAAAAGAGAGAGAGAGAGGGAGATGTGACTCAGTGTGTTTTTAATGCTGCATGTGTGCATACATCGGTCCCGAATTGTGCTCAACGTAAGACAGACAGTACAGGAGAGAAAAATCTGCCGCTACTTCAACATACTTACCAGCTCTTCACAACCGCAGCCTGTAGTTTGGAGTTTTCACAAAACAAATGTATGGCTAATTAGAGATACTCATTAAGGGAGGCAAGTCAAGTAATTATTTTACATCATGCCGCTGTTAATTGAATGATTCTTCAATGTCTTTTGAAAATATCTCCTTTTTTGTCTCCTTTTCCCCCCACACACAGAAAGAAAAGGCGATAAGAATATAAACAGGTACCGTAGCCATATGCTCTTGAATGAAATAGCACTTTTGTCGCAGTAAATGGGCTTTTTAAATATTGAACCGCTGCATGTCTTTTTAATATGGCTGATGTTAAATCTTCTTTATTCTGTCCTTTTGATAGACTCCCTGAGCTATACTGAGAGAAAGTTTCACTTTTGTGAGAAAGTCTATGTGGAGACGTACGGTTACGCAAGCGTTCTCTGTCCATAGCACATGTTTTTAAAAAGCAGCCCTCTCACATCCTGTTTAAGAAAGCCACTGATCTTATCAAAGCCATCAGGAAGTCAGAGTTGACTGGAAATGCTCATGACTCTTTGTATATGTTAAAATATTTAGGTTTTTTTTTCTTTTACTTCGTTTTATTTGTAATTCTTTTGTCTTCTGCACTATTGTTTGACTGGGAATGGTAAGACGAGATAGGCCTACTAAAGCTGTGTTTCTTCTTTCCACGGTCGCTCATCACTGCTGAGCAGAAGAGGAAGACCGTGGTGGGTGAGAGTATGTTAAAAAGCCTCTCTTTATTAAGAGAAAAGTGTGTTTTATTGTGGGCTAATTGTGACGGGAGGAAGTGTGTGTGGAATGGGTGGACTCTGGAGAGAGGGTGGAGGACCTCAGGGAGATCAGGGCACATGTTTATTTATCAGGCTTTATCGGAAATGGTGAGGCCACAGATCCCAGCAGGATCAGAGACAGAGAGAGAGAAAAACGCTGCTCGACCACAAGCCGGGCAGAAAACGTTTACCTCCATGCCAACGTTACGCTGTCACACAACTCTGATTAAACGACCAAAGCAGAGCTGGTCAAACCTCAAAGGCTTTTGTTTATATACTGTATATATATATATGAAAAAAAGGGTTTGATTCATGCAACAAAAAAGCTACATTCACTGTTTCTTTTTATGCAGAAAAGCAACAAAAATAAGCAGGTGTTGCACAGTCTGTAGCTTAACAGATATTTTTCCATGCAAATTAACATTTTATACTTGATGTTTCAAGGACCCATTTAGGGTAACGCACTGAGCAGAACTTAAAGATCAAGTGTGCGATTTTTTCAATGTTATGAATAAATGAATAAATAAATAATAAAAATACGCAGAGCCATCTATGAGTAGAGCATTAGTAGGCTGATATCCCCTAAAAGTGTAAACGCTATCAAAACACTGCTGTTGAGTTGTTTTAAACCTTCATGACCAGCATGACACAGCAACACTGACTCAACCAATAGCAAGTTTGGGACTATTGATGTTTCTGACAAATCACAGCTGGGGAAGTGTTTGGAAAACCTCATCATTACCTAATCATTTCACATTTTAATCGCAGTTATTTTCAAGAGGAATGGTTCCAATAATGACATCGAAGAGAACTCATGACCCACACTATACTACATATATATATAGTTCTTTTAGAAAATGTTAAAAGCTTTATAATTTTTGTTTGTATGTTTGCTTTTTCAATCATAGCACCTCAAAATGATTAACCACTGGTTTAAACACCAGTTTTCTCACATTCCCTACATTTAAACAATCCACTGTACTAGCAGGAACAAAAGCCTGAGAACAAGTTTCCAAATACATGGTACCACTGCACGGGGTCAAAGCCAAGCCCACTTGACCTGGAGATCATAGCCTGTCAGCTGAAGCTCCACCTGCGGCATTTGGGCATTGGAGCTTAACTGATGGGGAAGAGACAGGGGCACGGTTTGAGAGAGGTTTAGGTTGGCCAGCACACCAGATTCCACACGTCTCCTCACTCAGTCCCCCGTTCTTCTTCCCCTGGCCAGCTCAACACATTCTTATCCTCCTTGTTGCCCTCTGTGACCTTGAACATGATAACACATTCATCCTCTTTCAGGGGGGGCTGCCACGGTGACCCGCAGTCAGCGGGAGAGGAGGCACGCAAAGGGAGAGAAAGGAAAGATAAGTTCATAAAACCAAGGATGTTTTAGTGAAAAACGACCTCCTGGTATCTCTCAGTCCCGAGGGATGCGAGGTGGGCACGTGGCTCTTTCGTTCGTGTGGGGAGGGATTACACATATTCCTGCCTTCATCTGTTTTGGTTTGGTTCGAGCTGCCATGTTAACATGTTGTATGTGTTACCATCGCTCGCCAGCATGCCTCGCGTGCTGATCTCCGTATGAGCGTTGCCGGGGAGGTCGTGACCTCTATGCGTAATTTGGCTGTCAGAAGCTACACAGCAGCCGGGTGATAAGATGGGAGGTTTATATTGCAGTTATACAGCTGGTTTACATTAAAACAGACATAAATGTACTGATATTATGAGAAGGAAAAAAACAATATTAATGAAATTTATCCTACTATGAAAAAAAATAGGCAGACATATTTTCTATATTCAATGATTTTTAATTATTTTATAATAATTTTAACCAAAAATACATTTAAAGTTTACTTTATTCTTTATAGCTTTATTTTCTATGTTGATTATAACATCTTAATAAATTGCAATTGAACTGCAGCATGTTTGGGTACTGTTATTAATTTTTAAAATGTATATTTCCATAAAAGTACAGATTTAGAAGTTTTCCTGCATAATTTACAGCAATAGCTGAGTCAGAATTTCTTTCATTTGTACAAAAAAAAATAATATATACACCGTAACTCAACTATACCAAAATCAATCTGATTAGAATCAAACCTAATCCAAAACTGTAACTGACTTAAATTGAACACTTGTGAGTCAGAATTGAATGAATCTGGAAACAAATGTGTCGATAAACAGTCCTAGTAACCATTGTGACACCTGTTACACTAGGTTGCCTAACACGGACATACTGTAGATCATCAGGTCTCTTTCACTTGATTGGCTGTGATGAAGCCAATCACTGAGCTCTGCCTGTCAGAAACACTTCATATATCTCTGAGAAGAGGCCTCCATCATCGCTGTATTCTGCTTAACACACACAGACACACACACACGCGCACCCTTAACCCCTTACGGGACCTGACACCGGCACCCCGTAAACATCATCCCCATCGGTAGAGAGGTTTAATCTTTCACTCTCCGCCATTTCAGAAGACCCTGACTCTTGTTTGTGCAGCCCCCTCCCCTCGATCTTGCCTTCCCTCCATCCCTCCTCCCTTCCTCTCCCCTCTCCATATTTTCTCTCCTGCATCTGATTAAGTTAACAATGTGGCGTTATTTGCATGCTGATTTGGCGAGGTCCCTCTCCTCCCCGCTCGCTCTCACAAACACAGGGGCTGGATCGCGGTAATGTGATAGCACAGCAGCCAGCCGATGCAATCTCTACCCCTCCTCCAAACCCAGGTGTGTGCTATCCACTTCCCTCTTAATTCCCTCCATGCTCATATTTTAGTCCCTCTTTATTTTTTCTGTCGTTCTCTGCCTTGTAAGGGTTGTATTATAATCAAATCTGCTGCA